>NW_027397090.1:18332209-18443393 GCF_003265705.2 Callorhinus ursinus
CGGCGGGGAGTCTGCTTCTCCCTCTCCCACTCCCCCTGCTTGTGTTCCCTCTCTCGCTGTGTCTCTCTCTGTCAAATAAATAAATTAAAAAAAAAATCTTTAAAAAAACAATGACACGGTCTTTAGTGGGTGATTAAGGAAAAAAAGACAAAATAACCCCAACCCAGACTGTACATCTCCGGTGACCAGACTGGGGACTCAGCATGACAGTTGCCCCAAAAGGGACTTCCTGTTTGTACCATGTGCTTGTTCAGACTGCCCCTCCTCCTGTTGCATGCCCTTCATTCACCGTTACTGACACCTTAGTCTCCGTTGGGGGGGGGGGGGGTGGAGGGGGCTGCAACGGCCTTCCAGCCCCTTCCAGGCCTTTCTAAGGACTCCAATAGATAGGAGATCCAATGGCCATGAAACAAGAAAATCTGACTGTTTGAGGAAACCCATTTTTTTAAAAGATTTTATTTACTTATTCATAAAAGACAGAGAGAGAGAGAGGGAGAGGCAGAGGGAGAAGCAGGCTCCCCACTGAGCAGGGAGCCCCATGCGGGACTCGATCCCAGGACCCTGGGATCATGACCGGAGCCGAAGGTGGATGCTTAACCGTCTGAGCCACCCAGGCGCCCAAGGAAACCCATTTTAAAATCTTTTTGGCATTCAAAATGTTGTGCTAAGCAATTATTAAATATTATGCTTTTTTTTCTAGTTAAGTTATGTAAACGTGGTTTTCTATAAAAATACTTTTGTCCTGGGACACCCGGTTGGTTAAGCGTCTGCCTTCGGCTCAGGTCATGATCGCAGGGCCCTGGGTTCAAGCCCCGCATCGGGCTCCCTGCTCAGCGGGAAGCCCGCTTCTCCCTCTGCCTGATGCTCCCCCTGCTTGTGAGCTCTCTCTCTCTCTTATAAATAAAATCTTTAAAGAAATACTTTTGTCCTTCTTACCTACAACCCTTCCAGATAAGAAACCTAAATAAAAATTAAAAAAAAAAACAAATTTGGAAACTTATTAAAGTTTTGGTTGCTAAATAAGACACAGTGATAACGAGGATGTCCCAAACAGACCCGACACCTGGGAAGGCGTGGAGGACAACTCTCCCTGCTGCAGGCTCGGGGCACAACAAGGGCACTGTGACCGCTGAAGGGACCTCCAGTTAAGGACTCAGGACCCCCTCCCATCAGACATGCTCTTTGACATGTCTACACCCCAGCCCAAATGGCTTCATGTGGAGGCCTTCCAGGGTGCTTCCTTGGGGGTGCCGGTGAAGACCTCCTTGTGGAGCCACAGGGGAGACGGGAGGACACCTCTCTCCACTCTGACTCTTGCTCGCCTGCTACTTCCCTCTCTCCCTGGCCCTGGTCCCGGGGTCCGTCATGCTGCAGGAGCCTTTTGTGGGCAGGGAGACGGTCTCCCCCTGTGCTAAACCTCTTGACCCCGACAGTGGTCCATTCCACGGGAAGAAATCGAGTAGGGTGAGAACTGAGGCCTCCTCCAGGTTAGCCCCCGGCTTATACTCTTACACTAAGGAAGTAAGGACTGGATTGCGACTTTCACTTTTGGCTTATTGGTTTCATCGGCTCCTCCAACACCCAGCAGCTTAGCTTCCGCTGAGCTGCTAAGACTGCTCTCACCACTACTATTCAACATGGTTCTGGAAGTCTTGGCCGGGGCAGAAGACAAGGAAAAGGAAATGAAAGGTTCGCTGGGTGGAAAGGCAGAAATGAAACCATCTCTACTTACAGATGATATGGCTGTCCACATAGACAACTCCAAGGATTCCACAAAAAAAAATCTTGAGGTGCAAGCTACAAAGTCAACACACAAATATCAATCATCTCTTTGTAGACGAGAGATGGAAAGTTGGAGACAAAAATTAAAAACACTACGCCATTCACAATTACTAAAGAATAAAACAGAAAATAACTCAAGTCTAGATCTAACAAAACTGGTCCAGATTCTGTGGACTGAACACTCATGAAATGTCGATTAGGTAAATCAAGGAAGACCTATGTCAGAGGACATCGTGTTCAGCTTAAATGTGTCCATTCACATTTAATTAACTCAACTTAATCCAGGTTGTAACAAGGCCTAGAACTTCGTTCCTTTTCAATGCTGAGTCACATGCCATTGTATAGACAGATCATATGTTGGCTCTCCACGCCTCTACTGATGGGCACTTCGGGGGTGTCCACCTTTTGGCCTTTGTGAATATGCTGCTAGGAACATTCACATATAAGAATCTGTCTGATAGCAGTTTTCAGATCTTTTGAGTATACATCTAGCCGTGGGATTGCTGGGTCATATGGTAATTCTTCGTTTAACTTTTTGAGGAAATTGCAAAGCTTTTCTGCAGTGGTTGCACCATTTTACATTCCAACTAGCAATGAGGAGGGTTCTAATTTCTTCCAAACCATGCCAACACTTGTTATTTTGTTTTATTTTATTTTAATTTAATTTAATTATTTTATTTTATTTTTACTTTACTTTATTTGAATTATAGCCATCCTAGTAGGTGTGAAGTGGTATCTCATTGTGGTTTTGATTTGCAATTCCCTGATGACTATTCTTTTTGTGCTTGTTGGCTGTTTGTATACCTTCTTTGGGGAAATGTCTGTTCGAGTTCTTTGTGCAGCTTTTAGCTGAATTGTTTGCCTCTTTGTTGTTGAGTTGTACGTGATTTTGTGCAGTCAGGTTATTAAATCTTTATCAGACATGTGATTTGCAAATATCTTCCCCTATCCGGTGGTATGTCTTTTCACTCTCTTAATAGCACTCTTTGAGGTACACAAGTTTTTAATTTTAATGAAATGCAACTTACCTAATTTTTCCTTTATTGCCTCTGATTTTAGTGTCATCTTTAAGAAACTATTGTCCAACCCCAGGACATAAAGGTTTGCCTGTCTGTTTTCTTCTAAGACTTTCATAGTTTGAGCCCTTAGATTTAAATCTTTCTTTTTCTTCCGTTTTGAGCTAATTTTTATACATGGTGTAAGGTAAGGGATCTGCAGCACCATTTCTTGAAAAAAATTTTTCTTTTTCCTATTGAATTATCTTAAAGATCAGTTAAAGTCTTTTTCTGTGGTCAATATATGTATGCTTTTGTTAATTTTGCTGATATTTTTCAAAGAGCCACATTCTGGTGTGGTGATTTTCTGTATTTTTTTTTTTTTTATCCACGTCATTTATTTCTACTCTAATCTTTATTTTCTCCCTTCTTCTGTTCCCTTTGAGTTTAGTTTGCTCTCACTTATTTTTTCTTCTCTTAAAATGGAGGGATAGGTTACCAATTTGAGATTTTCCTAATTTTTTAAGTATACCTATTTACAGTTATAAATTTCCATCTAAGCCCTGCTTTAGCTGCATTTCAAATTGTGGCATGCTGTGTTTTATTTTTGATTCATATCAAAGTATTGTTTACCTTCTGTTTTTGTTTCATCACGACTCATGGGTTATTCAGTAGTGAGTGGTTAATGTCCACACCTTTGGGAATGTTTCATGTGTTCTTCTATCATTTGTTTCTAGCTTTATTCCATTGTGACCAGAGAAGATGCTTTGTATTCCTTTAATCTTTTATGATTTATTGAGACTTATTTTGTGGCCTAATATATGGCCAATACTAGAGAACATTCCAAGTACATTTGAAGAAAATGTCTATTTTCCCGTGGTTAGGTGGAGAATTCCAAAAATGTCTGCAAAGTCTGGTTGGTACCTAGTGGTGTTCAAGTCTGCTCTTTCCTTGCTCTTTCGGCCAATCATTCCACCCATTATTAATAATGTAGCACTGAATTCTCCAAATATTGTGAAATTGTCTATTTTTCCCTTTAATTCTATCAATTTTGGCTTCATATATTGGGGGGGGACTCTGTTTTCAGACTCATATATGTTTGTAATTGATACATCTTTCCAATTAACTTTTACTTTTATCATTATGAAATATCTTTCTTTATCTCAAGTAATGCTTTTTGTTTTAGTCTATTTTGTCTGATATGCGTGGCCACTCCGGCTTTCTTATGATTAATATTTGCCTGGTTTTTCCCTCCACTCCATTTTTTTTTTTTTTACTTTCAACATATATGTATCTTTGAATCTATTCTATATCTCTTGTATACCAAATATATTTGGATCATGTGTTTTTTAATCCAATCTACTTAGATGTAATGTCATTAGTTTTAAAACATGTTTTGCATCTGCCATTTTGGAATTTGTTGTCTACATGTTTTAGATCTATTTTTTTCCTTTGTAGTAGGCTGCTATTTTGTTTCTTGTTAAGTAAGTATTTTCTAGTGTACCATTTAATTCTATTGGTAGTTATTTTTTTTTTTGCCCCATATATACTGTTCTATTCCCTCTCTCTGTGCTATTATAATTACACAAATTAGCTCTTTATACAGTGTAAGTTTATCAACACAGGTTTATAATACTACCATTCAATTGTCTTTTAGATCACGTAAGAGAAAAAAGTTGCAAACAAAATATGCTGTACTATACTGGCTTTTGTATTTACTTACATAGTTATCTTTACCAGTGTTATTTCTTCACGTGGATTTGAGTTACTGGCTAGTGCCCTTTCATTTGAGCACGAAGGATTTTCTTTACTATTTTTTTGTACAGCAGATTGTCTGTAATGAATTTCCTCAGTATTTGTCTATCTGAGAATGTCTTAAATTCTCATTCTACGATAGCTTTGGTGAATATAGAATTCACGGTTGACTTGTCCTTTCAGCACTTTGCGTATGTCATCCATTGCTTCCCACCTTCCATAGTTTCCAATGAGTAATCACTGATTGGCCTTATCAAGGCGCCTTCTGTGTGGTGGGTCACTTCTCTCTTGCTGCTTTCAAGAGACCCCTGTCCTCAACCTCAGTCCCTTTTCTACTGACAAGAGTCACCATGAGTATACAATTGGTCAATCAATTTTGTCCAGAGTCTATAGACATAACCATAATTTATCCTATATTCATCTTAAAGAGAATGCTTCTATCAACTAGTACTTGAGGACATAGAACAGATGTTTGTGTATATTCTTAACAGTCGAGTGGTTTAGATGGCATTTTAGAAGCTCACCTCTAGTACAAGTAGGATTAATAAATTTGGATTAAAGACTGATAGTTTTATAATTGTATCTAAGAGTTTGAGGGTCAGACTCTGGACTGATCTATGTTAAGGCAGGTGATGGTATCTTTAGATTCTACATAATAAATGCACTCTTCTGTGGTTGCAAAATACTAAATTCTGGAATCATCTACTGCCATGCACTAAGGTTTTTCAGGGCCCTTTTGGCTATGTGAAATATTTCTCCTCTCAGGCTGAATTTACAAAGCTTGTGCAGATTTTTTTTTTTAACTTAAGATTGGGTTCATTCTAAGTATGAATAAGACCTGGAAATTATAACATAGAAGAAAATAAATTTGACTACACCATATTCAAAAATTTCTCCATAGCAAAATCCATCATCTGTAAAGATGTGAAGCCAAAGATGTAAATCAACTGGAAAAGAATATTTATGACTTACGGACCCAAGTGAGAGCATAGTATGCTTCCTATGGTCCCTGGCCTAATATTTTATCTCTCCAACTTCACACGGTTAGATTGTTTTTGTTTGTCTTCTTGTGTTCTTGCTCTATGAGTCCTGTCTCAGCTACGTGAGGTGCACGTCCCTCTGGATGTAACCTCCCAGGTCCCAGCGGCCTCCCACCCATGATCTGTGTATGTTCGTGGAGCATCTCCAGTTGTTCTCAGAAGGAGTGTTTGTTGATCGACTGTAAGCGACACTATGATTGCTCTATTTGCGTTTTACAAGACTGTTAAAATAGAGAACTTTTAAAATGACACAGTTTCGATGAAAATCAATGTTTGGTAAAATGGGTAATTGTCGAAGAAGTTACCCGATTTCTTTATCCTCATTCCTTCCTAAAACGTGAGGTTCTATAACACAGATACAAGTAAGGCATAGTGATTATAAACATGATTTTGTCTTTGCCTAATTCTGTTCAAACTCTTAGCATATCTGGAGCATCCCACACTCCTTAGATGAGGTAATTTCCCAAAGCGTCTTGGGTTCTGGTTCCAATTTTCAATGAGATAAGATCAAACTGGCATTCAGGTGATTGATTTTAACCTTCCAGGAAAGAAATAATATATCCAAGGTAATTACTTTTTTTTTTCAAGTTAATCACTCTTTTAAACACACACACACACACACACACACACACACACACCCACACACACACACACACACACACAAATGTACCCACTGGCAAATACTTCCTATGTGAGAAGCTTATGACTATAGGCTTTAGTTTTTTTCAAATGACACATTCAGTAGTCATATTTCAGCCAGTACTAAAGAGTGCATTTGACTGAACCACCTGTCCGGACAGCCTTCAATAAAATCCTTTTGCTTGAATTATCTTTGATTATTGTAAACATAGATTATTCATCGGGGCTCACTTATTCCCCTGGTTTCCCACTGATAGGAATGAGGAATTGTGGCATATTCTCCTGTAATACTTTTGAGAACAGGAAAGTATAATTTTCCCCCTGTTACTTTACATATTCCTCCAGATGCTGCATGGATGGAGGCAGCGCGTTTTGTTTGCAGTTCAGGGAAAGCTCTGTGGCAAACGCCTGCATGGCATTGTCCAGCAGGGGCAGACAGATGACAAGTCTGATGGACAAGGTGCGCCAAGAACGGCAGTGAGGAAGCTTCAGTCACACCCCTGGGAAAATGCTCCAACGGGATTTCTTCCCTCGTGTACCAGAGAGAGTCTAGAAGCAGAATTAATCGTTTCCTTCCCTGCAGCGTCGAGATGGGTGTTGGAGGAAACAGTGGGAGGGATTTCCAGATCCATCCTATTGCAGTTAATTGTATGATACTGGGCCAAGTATTCCGTCTTGCTTTCAAAGATAAAAAGGGAAAACTTCCAGCTACGTAACAGTTTACAAAGAACCGTACTCTCGTCCAAACGAGGACGAGTTGAAACAGCCCCAAGGAACCAGATAACCACAGCAGCAACAATAAAAAGTGAATGAATGGACTATACGTGGATCAGGACCACTTGCCATTTGGGGAAATAAATAAAGCGTGTTCGGAGACCACGTGCGTTCCAGAACAAGGGGGTGCACTTCGGGGAAACACAGCGGTGGATCCAGGGGTCCCACGGGATCCGTTTAACTTAGGGCTGACAAAAGCCGCTGTTTGGGGGGTGCACAATAGTGGATGAGGTGTCAGCATGGTGGCAATGACAGAAACACACTGATATAAGGGCTTTGCGGTTCCTGGTGGGATGTGCGAGCGGCTGTCACTCACTGACCCTGACCCGCCTCCCTGGGAAAGGGCTGCTTCTCTGTGTCTGTCTTTATTCTGCTGTTCCTCTTTAGTCGTGAATTCTGTTCCCTTCATCAGTCTGGAGGCTCTTGTACTAGTACACCAGCCTCATCTCACAATTTATTCACTGGTAAGGAAACTCTCTTCGTTTGCAAGATTTTTCTATTTCTTTTCTGCTCCATCCTGCCTCCACTCCAGGCTTGTTTATTTGGGCGAACTTCACCATCAAGCTTCTCCGAGGGGCAGATAAATCCCTGTGGGACTTTGATTGGAATGATACTGGAGTTTTAGACTAATTTAGGGGGCAATAATGTCATTGGGATAATAAATCCTCCCATTAGAAGGGAACGAACGGTTATTCATTTTTCATATATTTTACATATCTTCCTTCACCTGAGTATTCACGGTGCTAATCGTTTCTGAGCAGAGTTGAATTTCTTTCTACATTCTTTCTTAAGTTCTGTAGTTATCTTAACTGAAGCTTGTTTTCTTTTCTAACTGTGTTGGTGATATATAAGAAACTTTGCGTTTTCTACGTAAATGTTGTCATGTTATAAAGTAACGTCCGGTTACTATAACGTACAGAAATCCGTCTTGGATTGTCTCCCCAGGCATCCCTTCCCGTCACTGGCAAATAAGGGCCACCCTATTACCTTCTTTCTAATATTATTCCATCTTATTTTATTTTCACTGGATCCCACTGATAGGCCGCGTGGTTACTGTTGTCGGGGGGCGGGGAGCATCTAAATGCTGCATCATTAATCAAGCACAGTGCTGGTTGTCGGTTTGTTCCGATTGCCTTTAAAAATCATGTTACAAGTGCGGTGGGGGACAGAACTTTAGATCACAGACTCACAACGTTCAATCAAGTCCACGCTCTGTTCCTTCAACTCTGTGGCATCACAGAAATTACCTGAACTCTGTGCTTCAGGTCCTCATCTGCAAAATGGGGGCAATGACACTTATCTGCGAGGGTTCTCATAAATCGGGATTTGTAAAACCCATGAACAGTCCCTGATATATAACAGGTATGGGATAACCTGAATAGCAAACAGGTGTTTGTTATTATTCTAACTTTCTAGCTTTATACTTGTAATCTGTATTTTATTCTGATTAGTGTTGCTCTTTGTTTAATTGTATTATGAAGTTTTCAGGAAAAGAAGGTCTGACGTGCATTTATCAAACTTCTTTTTTGTACTGCTTAACTTCTGCTCAGTTTGTTCTTACTCTTTATGATATGCTGCATGTAATGTGTGTGTGTGTATATGTATATATATATATATATATGCATTCAAATTTTATAGAACAAGATAACAAACAAAACCCAGAAGAAAGGTACTGAAAAGTGGAAACTCCCCCTTCTGCTCCCACTCTTGCTGGCTGGGGATTCTCATGGCCTTGGATTTGGTTGGCATGCCTCACCTCCCCGTTGATACCTGTGCACACATGGGATGTGTTTATACAGGAAGAGATGCCTGAGCTTGCATCCTACAAATTCTGTTCTGCAGTGCGTCTTAGCAAGATATTCAGTCCAATCCGAGTCGATCTACTCTTCTCCAGCCCCCTCGGACCACACTCGGCAGACGGGGTGCAATGCCTGCTCTGTGAGCACCTCCTCGTTGACAAATGTGGGCAAGACCCCCGTGGACGCTTCCTTGACTCCCGTGAACTACTGGGAAGGAAAACTCCGGAAGTGGAATGGCTCTCTCAAAAGGCAAGCCTGTTCTTAAATTTGATGCACGGAATAAGGCTGTTTTCTGACAAGGTGTCTGCCGTTCACAGGACCGCTGACACTCTCTGAGGAGGGGGCCAGTGTCCGTCCTTGCTGTTATCACAACGCATTACTGATGCTGGTTTTTGCCAAGAGGATGGCGGGGGCATGTTTTCTTCTTCGTTCGTTTGCATTTCCTCTAAACACCGGTGGGTCTGAGCATCTTTTTATAGACTCATTTACGTTTGGATGTGGGTTGTCTTTTGTCCCCCATTTCCAGTTGAGCTGGTTGGGTTGGTAAAATGTGGTTCTGAGCAAGTGTGGACAGTTCACAGGAGTTCTACTCCCTGGGTCCCTGAGTGCTGGCTTCCCCGAGGCTGCCTCTGGTCAGCTGCTGGCTTGTTGGCTTGGCTCCAACCTCTGTCTCTCTCCTTTTTTAAATTTCGGGACACAGAGCAGACTGGCAGTAGCTCCTTGCCTGGCCTCTCCCCTGAGGCCCTCCTTGGTGGTTGGAACGAAGGGGGATCCCTTAGGTGGTGCCTGCTCTCTGTTCACACAAGGCATCTGTGCACCCATGGCCGGGGTGGTGGATGAGCCTTCCAAGATCCCCCAGGCTTACCCCTGCCATGCCAAATCATGCTTGGCATCATAAGGATTTAATCAGCTCTGAGCGGTTTCTTCCAATTTGTTCCAGAATGTTACTGCAGCAGGTGCAGTGTGCTCTGAAGTTGTCAGTATGAGGTTAGAGTCATTTCCTGGTTAAAATAGAGTAAGTTGTCTTCTCCAAAATTCTTCTAAGGAAATTTGTAAATGGATACTGGTGCTCATATCCTTCCTGGAAGTCTGAAGTCAATTCTTTATCACTGGCCATCATGACTGGTTTTATCGTAGCCTGCTCTAGGTGAATGGATTTTCCAGTAGTGTTACCGTGTATCATTTCCGGGATTGTTGGTTACCGTCAGTCAAAATCAGGCCTAAAATGGGGACAGATTATCTATTATCCTCTGGTTAGTGGAGGAATCTGTAAATTTGCAAGTTTCTGCATTAGCAAGAGATTCTGTGAATCTCCCGAGAGACTTAGGCAATCAGATGTCTGAGTGCATCCAGTCTGGGCCAGAGATCCAAGAGAATGTGTGCCTGCCAGAAAGCTAGGGAAAGCCTCAGAAGGTGGGGGAGGCCGTGGGGCACTGGGGAGGGGGGCAGGGCGGGCAGCAGCCGGAAGGAGAGGCAAACTCCACCAGGAAGGAGAATCGCAGACAGGACGTGGGGAGCCAGGGGGGTGAAGAAGAGGGGAGGCATCTACAGCAATGGGGGGCTGTGTGAGACCAAAGCAGTGAGGCGAAGAAGGACAGGGAGACATACGACAAGAACCAGGGATTTAGTGAGGGAGAGGGTGCTAGGGCAGGGCAAGGGGTGGGGGCAGAGGGAGTTTGGGCTGCTGCTGGAATATTCCCTTCAAGCACA
Organism: Callorhinus ursinus; assembly: GCF_003265705.2. NCBI lineage: Eukaryota > Metazoa > Chordata > Mammalia > Carnivora > Otariidae > Callorhinus > Callorhinus ursinus. The sequence goes on from NW_027397090.1 coordinate 18,342,704, forward strand.
CCTCGCTCTCAGAGGAACCTTGTCACCTTTTCAGGGTATACAGAGCCCCCATTATAACTTCATGTCCATACTGGGGCAGTAAATAATCTGACCCCGAAAGCGTCTTAAACCACACGAAGAGTTAGTAACGAGTGGGTTGGACGAAGCAAAAAAAAAAAAACCCACAAAAACAAAAACCCCAAAACCAAATCTACTGTGGTCTTACATTTTTTAAAATAATTCATCTTTAATTCATAAGGAACATATAAGTATAACCTACATAATTAATAAAGTAGTATTTCAGTCAGTTTTTCTAAAATGTTACTAAGAAACATAAGTGCCTGGGCCGCTCAGCTGCCCGTCAAGTAGGCCTAGTCCCAGCGCGAGACAGGATCAGCGGGGGTGCAGGGGCGGGTGGAAGATTCTGGAACCGGTCCTCTTGGGCACTTGCACAATCCCTCTCCCTTCTGCACCCTCTGAGCCACGGGATCCAGGAGGCAGCTCCTGGAGGAGGGGAGAGAAGCCCTGAGTCAGCCGCCCTGAGCTCAGTTCCATGCAGAGGCAGGCTTTCCCAAACTCAGTGGGCAGCGGGCAGACAGAGGAGCAGAGCGGCTCACTCCACGAAGGCCAGAGCGCTGACCACTGGGTCTTAACCAGTCAGGACTCTGTGGTGGAGGCTGGCTCACCTTACCAAGTCGGACTGAGGGCGGGCAGTAGCTGCCTTGGTCTCAGCTGAGGAGAGGTCGAGGGCCAAGTCAGGGCCCAAAGAGTGTGGCCATCCGTCTGTGACCTTGTGTCATGGGCTTTAGGCGACTCCTGTCAAGACACCTGCATCTTTGTCTTAACTTTGTGCAATGCTTCCGATGACAATCAAATTACACTGAGGTGGATAGATACAGTGGGTATAAGAAAAACGATTTAAAACTTGAACATGAGATTAAAAACACGAGGGGTTGGTCTCTCCATCCCACTTGGAGGCAGTTTTAACTGGCTGAGCCAGGGGTTACCTGGGGAGTGGGTTTGGTCACCGTTAGCTGAGGGATGGTCACAGACTTAATGAAGCCACTGTTCTGACCCTTGGAGATGCACATGGTCTGTCTGGCAGAGATCATAACCCCCAGGAATACAGTTTATTGACCAGTAGGGTGTTAGCCAGTTTTATATCTAACTCAGCATCTCAGACTAACTGCCTTTGCCAAAGTGCCTATGAAATTATGAAAGAGGCAGCTAGGTCTTTGAACCAGCTTTTCAATCTTATCAGCTCCCTAATTAGCAGGTGGAATGAAGTCTTTGATATGCATTCATTTTATATGTGCATGATGGTCAGTTCTGTTTTAACTTTTGAAGTTTTGTCTTTAACGTAAATGAGGTATCTAATTGCTCCCGGATATTTGTGATCCTCTGAATCTCCTTTAAAAACTTCACTTAAGCTCTTGCAAATGCTCGGATAATTGTTAATTATTTTAGTAATTTAATCTTTCGGCTGAAGCATAAGAATTGACTTCGGAAAAAAAAAAAGTCTCCTTTATTCGATAGCTCCTAGGAGAAGCCTGGTTGTTGACAGTGCGGTTATAAGGACACATCTAAGAGAAAATAAGTGGTAGTTTTTAATAGATGGCCTTATAAATTCACAAGAAACAGCAAAACACCCATTGGTGGGAATACTGGTAGATAAACTAAAAAGTGAAAGGCATATGTTTTTTTTTAAAGAAAATTTAAATATTTTAGTTGCAGGAATTCGTCGTGCTTCTGGAGGCGGATGAGCTATCTTCTTGTTGTGCCTCAGATGACAGTGAATGTTCAAAGTGTCCTTGAACCCAGAGCTTTACTCTGCACCGTGGGTCTCAGCCTCTGGGAGACGCTGGAATTGCTGGGAGGACTTTGGAAACGCTGATTCCTGGGTCCCCCTTCCTGAAATTCTAGTTTAACTGGTTTGGTGTGTGGCCTGACCATTGGTCTTTCTAAATGCTAGCCAGTAAACAGCAAGGCTGAGGACCGCTGCCTGACCTTGACGATCATCGACCATCTGGACCTCATTCACAATAAAACTTCCTGGTTCCTGCCACTCAAAGATTCTGATGCAGACGGTTTGAAGTGGGGACAGAGCCCTGAGTGAACTGACCTCGACCTGGCTAAAAGCATTTATTTTAGTAATAACTGATAATATAACTGCATTGATCAGAAACTCTGACAATTGTCCTGAGCTGGCTTTACTCCTTCACATGTTTGTGATTTAGGTTCTTTTTTTAAGATTTATTTATTTATTTGAGAGAAAGAGAGCGAGCGAGAGAGAGCACAAGCAGGGGGAGGTGCAGGGGGAGAGGGAGAAGCAGGCTCCCTGCTGAGCAAGAAGCCCCATGCAGGGCTCGATCCCAGGACCCTGAGATCACAACCTGAGCTGAAGGCAGACGCTTCACCAACCGAGCCACCCAGGTGCCCCTAGTTTTTAATACGTGGCGGGGAACTCTTGTTCTGAGAAGGAACAAGGTTAAACTTTGAGGAGAACCAAGGCACTTCCATGAGGGGAAATACAAATCATTCTGTGACTCGAGTGTGAAAGCCATATCTTACTAAACTTCTGTGATAGTCACTGACAAATATTTGTCAGTTAGGGACGCACTTAATCGCCAAGTGGATAAAAATCATTTCTTGGTGTTCTACATTGAAACCTGCCCAAAATGCCGGAGCCTGAGAAAACCTTGGCCCCAGTACATTATCACGATGCTGCCCTAACTTGGGAAATTTATAAATATCTCCCTGAAATGCACATACAACCCTCAACAAAGGAACCTGCCGCCTGCCCTAAATCGGGCCGTGAGAGGAACAGTCCAGCTGGCGGGAGGTGAGCCTGGTCCGGCTCGCTCCCCGCCTGCACAACCATTGATCTGCAAGAGGGTGAACATCAGACGTTGTTCTGGTGTTCTTACTTCAGAGGCAGTAAACACTGATTGAACTTGTTCCCCTTTTTAATTTTACACTCTCGTAAGGAATTAAAAGAACCTTGTGGTTGCATATGCTAACAGAGAAGCTGGCTGGAAAATCAATATTACCAATAAAATCCAGGTGGAGGATATAGACTTTTCAAGCTGATGGGACTTGTCTTTCATTAGTTCTGGAACTTTTTCCGATATTATTGCTTGAAATATTGTTTTTTTTTTTTTCCAGCTGGAATGATGTTGCACCTTTCATTCTATCCCCTGAGCCTCCTGACTCTTATCGTTTATAATTTGTCTCTCTGATGAGTCCTGGGCGGTTTTTACAGGTCTATTTGTCATTCCACGAATTCTTCCTTTGGGGACATGTAAGCTGCTCTCCAGTGTATCCATTTCCTATTTAAACTTCATTATTTACATTTTTCTGCCCAGAAATGATCTCTGGACTCTGATTTTTCTCCCACTGGCCTTGTCCAGTGAGACAGGGCCATGGGGCTACAGGGAGGGGACACTGGCAGGTGGTCCCTGCACCAGGGCCAGTGACGGAGGGCCTGCTGGGGAGGGGACACCTGGAGCCCCGTGGCCCTGCCGCACCAGACGAGGCCAGTGACAGGAAATCAGGAAAGTAAAATAAAAAGAAAAAAGAAGAAGAAATACTTAATACAGTTGAAGGCCAACAATAATGAAATAGTAGGGGAAATGAGGATCATTCTATTTTAAAATATAAAGTTTATTTGTTTGAAATAGTCAATTACAAAGAGGAAACCTTTGACAAGCCAATTTAAAAATGAGAGGGAAAAAAACTCAGAAATAATAAAGGTCACGATTTATGGTGTAGCAAAATGATAGCACAATGAAACGTTTTGATTACTGTAGGAAGAAACTTGCAAATCTATGTGAAATTGATGTTTCCTAACAAAGCATGCTGTCCAAATTAACTCAAAGACAGAAAGGATGATATAATTTATGTTAATACAAACTGGTCAATGCAGTTAAAGTTCATGACCCAAGAAAGGGGGAAGGAAGGTTGGGGAGGGGTCCCCTGTGGAGACAGAGGGCCCAAGAGTGGGGTTGGCTAGCTGAGGTCACCAGCAGTAATTGTATGGTCTCTAAGGGAAAGCATGAGGAGCAGCAGGACAGCTCGGGTAGTTACGGCTCTGGGAGGGCAGGGGCTACGGATGCCTGTGTCATCGCTGCTGTAAGTCCCCTCAAGCCCCCAACTCCGTGCAGAGTTCAAAAGAAGCCACACGAAGTTTCTGTAAAGATGTGAAAACCATTTGGCAAAATCCATCATCCTTTTATGACAAACCCTTTATTCACTGGGCAACAGAAAGAGATCTTGTAAAGAAGCATGTAAACAGCTTTGTCTTACTAGGCAGATCATAGAAACAGTCCCAGCAAAATAAGAAACAGGATGTCTAATGTCACCATTTCAGTGTTGGCTTTTACTTATTTCTCAGAAAGGCTCAAGGGCCCTGGAGGTTTGGAAGAATTCTGCTACAACTTTCCTTAAAATGATTTTACTGAAACCGGTCCAAACCTACACAGCCCAAGAGCAGTGATATTTATGCCCATCCTGAGATGCAAGACCGTGCTGTTCTCTCCACCCCCCTGCTTATTTCTTTTTTTCTTGATAGTTACGGATTCCTCTGTCATACAGCCTAGTAACACAGTGAAGTTGATGGTAGAGAAAAATGGTTGCAACGAGGCTGAGTTATTAGTAGTAACTGTAAATCAGGGATAAGAATATTACTCAGAACAATGAAAGCTTCCAATGGGGATAATGATCACAGAGCTCTGCTTTGATGGATTAGTTGTCATTGTTATGACTCCAGTAATTAAGAGTTAGGGAGTAGATTTATGTTCACACACTCGTGAATGAGGAAAGCCAGTGAATATTTGGGGAGCGTGCGTCTAGAGATTTGTCAAGGATATGGCATTCTGCAAAAGGATTTCATAGCAAAAAAAAAAAAAAAGGCAGCAAAAGCAGCGGGAGATTTAACCATTTATCTAATGTGTGAGGTGGGCAACGTGTGAGGTTTCTCATTCTCCCAAACAATACGTGAAAGCGTTCTTTTATTATTCCCATTTTCCAGATGAAGTTGTGGAGGCACAGGGAGATTAACGTTGGTCCGAGTTCTCACAGATATTAAGTAGAGGATCTTGGATTCAACTCCGGGGATACACTATCACTATATCTCAAGTGTCCCGAAACAGATCACTATTTCAATGAATGTGACCATGCGGACTCAGAATGCCAGTCTGCACACAAGACATCCATCAGAATCAAGGCGCGGCCTCGCGTGGGAGAAGGGACCGTGGGGTCCGCTACAGAAGCTGAGTTCTGAGTTCACACACGGTGCCCGCATGCAGGGGGCGCTTCACAAAACCCACAGCCTGTGTGTCAGGGAGGTTTGGAAAGCAATCTGTTTGAAAGGGCATTTCTTTGGTCTACAGCCAGTGTTATTTTCTGCTTCGCCATGAACTTGACAAAGGCCGGCTCATCCTGAGTCTGACATCACAGGGAACAGAATTGTATGCACGTGAGGCGCTGCATCTGTGCAATTAGCAAGGCCACTTTGTGAATAGTTAGGGTATAAAATGGAAATGCTGGGTCTGTGATATGTTAGAATAGAAAATTGCTCTTCCTCGTTCCGGGTCCAAAAATAACTCTTCAGGTGAGAGTTGATGCTGAAGAGGAATCATACAGAATTCCACTCTGTGAAGACCAAATGCCACTGCAAGCGCTTTTGAGACAATGTCTACTTGTTCTACGGCAATGAAGATGCTTGAAAAAGTTCTAGGACATGTGTTGGGGTTCTTACTCACTCCTCCCCCCAGATTCTGACAAGTGAACAAACGTGCAAATGTCAAGGATTAAAATATCTGCTTCACTGCTGATAAAGCTGAGCTGGAGAACTCACTTTGGACCCAAAAAAAAAAAGAGAGAGAGATTCTGTTTTCCACCTGCATTGGACTTCCAGGGCAGAGACAGAGATCCCGCCGGGTGCGCTGGTCACACTCAGCCACAGCAACCCAAAGCCCAGCCTGGTGAGACGGGGCTGGGGAGGCCAGGGAGAGTGACCTGGTTACCTCACATCAACCCGCTCAGGAAGTGAAGATCCACAGAGGGAGTGGCAGATGCCGCTTCCCCTCTCCAGTGGGTGGGTGTGAATTCCAATTTTGTGGGAGGAAAACTTCTCCTCTAGAATATGGAACTCCAGTCCTAAAGCAAGCGGATCAGCTGGTGGGGTAAAGTGTTAGATACTGTCTCTCCACCTGCTTACCGGGTGCCCTCTTATATGCGTGGCCCCATCATGGGCGACGTGCAGAACGGAAAACACAGCCCTCCTTTGTCTCTCAGACACGGAAACGTTGGTGCCCACACACACATTTGACTCAACACTCAAAGAACAACACAATAAGCCGTCCCACAACACACCAGCTGCTCTCACAACGCGGACAGATTCCCCTGCATCTGAATAGATGAGAAGTTTATGAAGTCTAAGGAGGACGAGATCATCAATGAGCGGAGTCAAGCCAACCTTCGTGGGGCAAGTGCCTCCCAGAGAAACCTGTTCTCGAAGGGCAGGCAGGGATGTAATGAGGGACAGTGGGACTGGCAGAGAGGAAGGGGCAGGAGGGGTGTGCGCACGCGTGCATGTGTGTGTGTGTGTGTGTAGGGGTACTGAGTGGTCCACACAGAGAAAGTCTGAGAAGCAGGCTGGAAGTAGGCTTTATGGAGTCTTTGTGGAAAACTGACAAGAACAGAACATTTTAAATCCGCAGGTGATGCCTCGGGGAGGTCTTTCAAGCCTGCACTTCATGAGTTGGCAGAGAGAGAGCCAACCGAGGGGTTGAGAGACATAGCCCACACGGGAGGAGACCTAAAGGCTGAACTACAGCAGAAGAACCAAGGATAGAACCCAAGGAGCGGAGGTGAGAAGTGTCACATGGGGGGCTTCTACAAGCTTCCATTCCCTTCAGGTTCGGACACAAATGGAGATGATTCACAATACAGAAAAGTGGCCAAGGGGCCTACGGGCACAGCCTCTCTGCTCCAGAGAGGACTTTGCACTGGGGCCCCCGAGTTCATGCCCATGCTCAGTGCTGCCCGTGTTGGCTGGACTTTGGTCTGCATTCTCATGACCGAACTCGTGTAGGACAAAGGAACCTAACCTGGAGGACCTCAGGGTGTTTGAGGAGTGGCCCTCAGAAAAGGCCACAGCATATCTCACACAGGAAGGGAATTCCACAGTTACGGAATAATGAAGACTTGCACTGGTGGGGAGGGGTCTCCATATCAGAGAATTCGGTGGTCAAATCTTGGCTTTGACACCTCCCAACTAGGTCACCATGAATAGACAAATACCATTTCTGTGAGTTTGGGAAATGGGGAAATAATTCTCTCACTGAGTGGTTTTGAAAAACAAATAATGTAATACCAGGTGCCGGGACTAAAGGGTCGCTCAATTATTACTCAGAAAAGATGGGTGACTCCTGACTAGCTTTTCTACAGGTTCCGTGAGTAGATGCTACTTTCCGTCTCTGGGACCTTGAGCATCTCATCCATGAAATCCCTTCATCCCTGGGCATTTCTGTTCAGTCTAGATAATCCCACATGTACTGAATTCTCCCCAGATGTCAGGTGTAATGCCATATATTCAGCGCATAGAGCAGAGAAAATACAAAGAGAGAGAGGAGGGGATGCTAAAGAGGAGATGGGGATGACCACCTGTTGCAGATAGAGGAGCAGAGTGGAGCGGCGTTCACTGGCCTCCACCACTTTCATTTCTGCACCAGGTACCCTCCAAAGATAAGCTCAGTAGTAGAAATAAAAGCAAAGAGTATTCGTAGTGAGCCCTGGGTCAGGCTCTGTTTTGGATGCTCGATGCATAGTTTTATTTAATTTTCACTGAAAGAAAGGGAAACTGATTCAGAGAGGTGAAGTGAGTTAGCCCATGTTATGTGAATAGTAAATGCTAGAACAAGGTTTTAGTTCCTGCGTTAGGAGTCCACGTCCAGAATTCTTTCCTCAGTATTAGATCATATGTAGTAGGAGGTTCCAATGAGGAAATTTCTCTAAGCAGGCCTGGAGAGCTATAATGTATCTTTGTTTTGCTTGTAATATGTGGGTTTTATGTCAATGTGGTTTTGAAATTTAAGCAGTGTGCATGCTGTTCTGTGTTCTTTTATGTGATGGTAAGTCAGGTGCAGCCATAAGGGGAGACCCAGGACAGACTCAGGAAAACACAGTTGATTATACTCCCAGGGCCCAAAGACAGGAGGCAGGGCATCACAGGGCCATGGAGGAGGCACCAGCTCGGTCCGTCAGGAGGCAGTGGGGCAGGACTGAAGGGAAAGCCCAGACCATGGCTTCTTGGAGCTTCCATGGGAAATGCAAGGTGGGGCAGGGTGAACAGTTTAGGACTACCTAGTCTGAATAACTTTGGTGGGATCTAAGCCATATGGGTGTCCCTAGCGGCCTGGCACCTGGCGCTGGCATGATTAAGACAGGAGACCATTACCTCTAGGGTGCAAAGTGCTAAGTCATTCGGTGCCTCTAAGAATTGACTAGCTCAGGGTGGGGCAATCTCTCTGTAGCAAAATTTTTGTTTTGTTTTGTTTTGTTTTAAGATATCAAGCATCATAATACACAAAAAATAAAAAAAATAAAAAATACACATACCCCCAAATCCACCCATTCTATGTGTTCACCTCAACTATTTTCCTCATTTTCGCTTGTACAATCAGCATCACAATCCAGTTTTAGACATGTAAATGTCTAAAATGTTCCCCACACCCATTTCAGTCCATCTCTGCTCCCACCCCCAACCCAGGTAACCACTGGTCTTCTTTCCGTATCTATAAATTTGCTTTTTTATAGATATTTCATAAAAATGGGACCATAGAAATGTACACCTTTCCACTGAGGTTTGCTCAATGTCCTGTGAGTGCGGATTAATGCATTCATCAAAACTGAGAAGTGGTCAGTCATTGTGTCTTCAAATGCTATTTTATTTTATTTTATTTTGTTTTTACCTTTTCTATCTCCCTCTAGGATTCTCAGTACACTTCAGTCGGTATAGCTGACATTCTCCTAAAGGTCATTGAGACAATGTTCATTTTTTCCAACCTCTTTTTTCTCTCTGATCTTCACGTTGAATACTTTTGACTAATCTGACTCTACTTACTCATTATTTCTTCTACTATCTCAGATCATCTATCCTGAGCTCCTCTAGGAAATTTTTCATTTTGGGTTATTTTACTTTTCGACTCCAGAATTTCCATTTGGTTCTTTTGAATAATTCCTTTAGCTTAATGAGATCTCTGTTTTGTTGATTCATTGCTGTTATACTTTCCTCTAATTTTGTAAAGTTGACTTCCTTTACTCTATGAATATATTTGTAATAACTCCTTTGAAATCTTTGTTTACTGGCTCCAACAATGGGTTGTCATTCAGAGACGGGCTCTGTTGATTGTCCACCACCACCACCACCTTGGTTAAACATCTCAATTTCTTTTCCTGTCTTGTAACTTTTTGTTGAAAAGTAGACATTTTAGATGACATCTTGTACGCGCTCTGGATTTTCTTGAAGGTCGTTTCTGATAATATTTGTTTAGTAACTTTCCCGGGTCAACATAATCTGAATCTCCTGGGAGTGTGGACAGGGAGCACATTCAAAGTTCAGGCCATTTTCAAGTCCACTAGGGTTTTACTTCCCATGAGGCCCTATGGAATCTCCCATGTACAAGTGTGTACCCCCAGGGTTAGCCAGGAGTGTGTGACTACCTTGGGTTCTCTGGTCCGAGGCATAAATATGCAGCCTGAACCAGGAATACGTGTTTCCCAATCAGGAACTCAACCTCAGGCTCAGAGAGAAAGCAGTTGGCCCTCCTCCACTCATCCACCTCTGAAAGGTTATATCCACCCCAACGCCACTGCCTACAGGATCTTCCTCTCGCACGGCAGAGAAACTGTGGACTGTTATGGACAGTTCTGCCCTAGCAGAACCTCCGTGATCTGGATTTGAGAGATCAGAGCATCCGCAGGCCAAAATGCCACTGATTACCCCCATTCTTCCTCAAAATCGAGAACTTTGTCAATTTCCAGAGTACCAAAATGGTGGTTTGCGAGGATTTTTTCTTTAACCTTACATTTGCTTTTAGATGAGAGAATTTGCTGATCATCACACTGGGCTATGGCCAATCTCTACTATCTTTATAATGGATCTGTAAGTCTAAAATTATCTCAATATAAAAATTAATTACTTATAACATTCTTTCTTACTTTTTTGGGGGGGCAGGTCATGAAAACTTAGAACTGAGAGCCACCTGGGTTAATAACTATAAAATTATCCTCCTTAGGTGTGAATTGTGTCTAACTTTAATACATATATTAATCTAGGAATAATAATACTCAGGTATTATTCTAATAAATTTCTTATTTTGGAGGTTTTAAGGGTAGGTGTAAGGAGGCCTGCTATGTTCTGAAGATAAATGTCCAGTTTCAGGGACGTGCTTGTACCCCAGAACTCAGCACTGTTACGAGAGAAGGTTCTGCAGTGTAGAAAGCGTTGGTGAACCCTCACAGAACCACCTCCCGTCTCCTAGGAGATGGGTCCCTCTCTAGCCTGTAATAAGATGGAGATGAGGAGAGCTGCTGAATAATGAAGAAACACTAAAATGAGGCAAATTCAGCTGATGGGAACGGGCCAGTGACAGTGGGGACACAGAGGGTATCGGCAGGGACAATGTGTCACAGAACCCAGCCCTTAAAGTGCAAAATCTCTGGAATCTTTGTTTACTGGCTCCCAAAAAGCTTTACCTTTTTAATGGCTATGTGATTCTGAAAAAGTTCCTTTAAGCTCTCAGTCTAAGTTTTTGCATCCTGAACATGGGAATAAAAGTGGTACTTTTGTCGTGGGGTTGTTCTGTCCATTAATAACTTAATACATGTAATGCCTTTATTTTTTTTAAAAAAGATTTTATTTATTTATTTGACAGAGAGAGACACAGCGAGAGCAGGAACACAAGCAGGGGGAGTGGGAGAGGGAGAAGCAGGCTTCCCGCGGAGCAGGGAGCCCGACGCGGGGCTCGATCCCAGGACCCCGGGATCATGACCTGAGCCAAAGGCAGATGCTTAACGACTGAGCCACCCAGGGGCCCCAATGCATGTAATGCCTTTAGAGTTAGGGCTATCACATAGTAAATGCTTAATAATACTGGCCATTATTTTTTTTAAAGATTTATTTATTTGAGAGAGAGAGAGAGAGAGCTCTAGCGTGCTTAAGTAGGGGGAGGGGCAGAGGGAGAGAGAGAATCTCAAGCAGATTCTCTGCTGAGCATGGAGGTCGACATGGGACTCAATCCCATGACCCTGAGATCGCGACTTGTGCCGAAACCAAAAGTTGGACGCTTACTGACTGAGCCGCCTAGGCGCCCCAGTGCTGGCCATCATTACTGTGAAGCCAGCCCCCTTGTATGTGGTGCCCAGACCCTTGATCAGAACTTATATTCAAGTCATGGAGAGAGCTAGCAGACACACCTGTGGACGTAATGCTCCACGCCACGGCTTAATTTCCCGGAGCTGCCATAACAAAACACCACGGACTCAGTGGCTTAAAATAGCAGACATTTATTCTCTTACACTTCTGGAGGCTAGAAGTCGAAAATCAAGGTGTTGGCAGTGTCATACGCCCTCTGAAAGGGAATCCTTCCTTGTACCTTCCAGCTACAGTAGTTTGTGGGCAACCTCTGGTGTCCTTTGTCTGTTCCCTAACTTCAATCTCTACCTCATTACCACGTGGCATTGTCCCGTGGCTCTCTGTCCTCAAATGGCCGTTTCCTTACAAGGACTCTACTTGCATTGGATGTGGGACCCATGCGACTCAACATGGCCTCATCTTCACCAGCTACATCTGCACCAACTCTATTTCCAAATAAAGTCCCATTCTGGGGTCCTGGGAGTGGGACTTCTCAGGCAATCTTTTGTGAGGGTGTGTGTGTGTGTGTGTGTGTGTGTGTGTGTGTGGGTGGAACCCACCGTGAAATCCAAAACACGCACCTGAGGGGACCAACGATCTTTACAGCAGATGCAGAAAGAAGTCTTCTCTGAATTTCCCTTGTCTCACTAGAGCAGGGCCTCCAGAGAGTTCCGCTGCCAAAAAAACCCCTCCGAGGGAGTTTCCAGACAGGGAAGGGGCTGACTTTTGACACCACAATATTCCAAGAAAATTGTGTCAACAGGATTCATCAGAACCCTCCATCCTTTCCCACCAAGGCCCTAAACCTTCCCATTTTTATTAAGCTGGTATATTAGCCTTGGCTGTTCAGAAACACCTCTTTTGTGAGTTTCCACACTTCCGTGGATAGACGTTGTCACTTCACCTGCTACACCATCTATTGTCAGCTCATCTGCATGCCCCTGATCATTAGGCATAAGTTGGTAGAGGAAAAATTTTCCTCACAACCCTGTAAAGATAAAGAAAGCCAAGTGGGGCCAGGGTGACAAAGGAGACATTTGGGCAGAACCTGGAATGAAGGGTTACTTGTATATAAAGATATAGACTCACTGATGCTCTGAACTTTGTGCCCTAACGTGTAATTCATCACGGGTTCCTCAGGTTAGAAAAATCCATGCTGGTGAAACTAATATGTGCAGGAATCTAATTATCTCAAAGTTAGAGACTGAAGCTGCTGCAGACATTTTCTTGTCACCAACTGGCTGGATGAATCTGATCAAGAGCAAGTATTAAAATATAGAGTTGACAGTATCAATCCTTCCCAGTATTTCAGATGTTAGATCAGTCGTGTTTTGCTGTTCAACAAACCCTCCTGTAACTCACAGGGTTAAAAGCAATGCATTTTTATTACTGCCCATGGGGTTCTGGGGCCATGGGGAGTCCCCTGCTCTCCGCCAGGCTCACTGTGGTTAGTCGTGGGTGTGGTGAGTGGGGAGGGTGGGTGGTTCTGCTGAAACTGGCTGGAATTTCTGATGTGTCCGGAGGTCAGCTGTCAGCTAAGGTCCTTGACTGTTTCTCTTTTCCCATCCTCCAGTAGGCTGGGGTTCCAAGAAAAGGAGCCGTTGTGCAAGGCCTCTTGAATTATAGGCTCAGAGCTGACATCCCACCACATTCTATGGCCAAAACAAGCACAAGGTCAGCCCAGACTTAAGGGGGGGTGGGAAAGAGACCCCACTTCTTAATGGGAGAGTCACAAATGCATGCTGAAAAGGGAAGACCACAGGAAAAGAATTGGAGTTCCTTAGTAATTATTCCATACCAATATTTTATAGCTTGAAGTGTGCATTAGGTGTTGACAGGTGTTTTCTGTAAAGGTCCAGATAGTAAATATTTTAGGTTTTGTGGGTCACATACTTTCTCTGGTGTTTCTTCCTTTTTTCCTCTCCAACAAGTCTATGCATTATACTGTGCCCACCACAAGTGTAGCTACCATCTGTCACCATACAACCCGATCACAATACCATTGATTATACTCCCAGTGCTGTACCTTTTATTCCTGATTCACTCATTCCATAACTGGAAGCCTATATCTCCCACTGCCTTTCATGCATTTTGCCCATTTCCCCATCCCCTTTGGCAGCCATCAGTTTGTTGTCTGTATTTATAGGTGTGTTTCTGCTTATTGATTTTTGTTCATTTATTTGTTTTTTTAGATTCCACATATAAGTGAAACTGTATGGTATTTGTCTTTCTCTGTCTGACTTATTTCACTTGGCATTATACTGTCTCGATCCACCCATGTGATTGCAAATGGCAAGATTTCATTCTTTTTAATGGCTGAGTAATACTCCATTGTGTGTGTGTGTGTGTGTGTGTGTGTGTGTGTAGCACATCCTCTGTGCCTTCTGTACACACACACACACACACACACACACACACATCTATATATAAACGCCTATATTATGTTTCTATATCTCACATCTTCTGTATCCATTCCACTTGGGCTGCTTCCGCATCTTGGCTATTTTAAATAATGCTGCCATAAACATAGGGGTGCATGTGTCTTTTCTAATTAGTTTATTTTTCTTATAATTATCTGCATTCTCATCTTCATCATCTTCTTTTCAATCCTTTAAACATCTCCAAGTGTTCTGTGCTCAATGGCTATGCAAGTACAGACTGCAGGCCAAGTTTGGCCTGTAGACCCTAGTTTGTCAACTCTTGCTGTAGATGGTCAAAAAGGCAACCGGCAAGACAAAGGGAGGCTAGTTTTTTTATCTATTTAATAATTGTGTGGTGATATGGGTACACACTAACGCAAGAATATTCTGTTATTTTTTCTCTGAATATGTGCTTATATTCAGCTGATGGGAAAATGCTTATATGTACAAACATATACCATGTAATTTTAATATATAACATGCCTACTTATAAAACTTCAATTGAAGAATTACCACTTAGATAACACCTGAGGGAGGCCACTGAAAGTTCCTTGTTCTGAAAAAAATTGTCATTTAAATAAGCGTTTTGATTTCTGTAGCTTTTTTGCAAATTTTGAAATCCAGAGATGTGAGTCCTCCAAATTTTTTCTTTTGTCAGGATTGTATCGGCTGCTCTGGGCCCTTTGAACTTCCCTATGAGTTTTAGGATCATCTTGTCAATTTTTGTAGAGTCCAGCTTAGATTTTGTTAGCGATTTTGTCAAGTGTGTGTATCTATTTGAAAAGTATTGCCTTTTTAGCAGTCCTGTCTTCCAAACCATGAACATAAGATGTCTTTCCATTCATTTAGATAGTCTTTAATTTCTTTAAATAATATTTCATAATTTTCAGGGTTTTCTTGGTTTCCTGCTCTTCTGTTGTTAAATTTATTCCTAAATATTTTATTCTTTTTGGTGCTACTATAAAGGGAATTTTTCTCTTAATTTTATTTTCAGAGGGTTTACTGTCAGTATATAGCAATAAAATTGATTTTTGCATGTCAGTATTTTATACTTCAACCTTGCTTGAGCTTGTTTGCTATTTCTAATAACTTTTTAGTGGATTGCCCTGGATTTTCTACATATAATATATGTCATCTATAAAGAGTGGGCTTTATTTAATTATCTTGCCCAATTACTCTGGCTAGAACACTCACCACAATACTGAAAAGAAATGGCAAGAGTGGATATCCACGCCTTGTTCCTGATTGTAAGATGAATTATTCAGTCTCTCACCATTAAGTATAATGTTAGTTGCAAGTTTCTTGTTGATACTCTGAGCTGAAGGCAGATGCTCAACCGACTGAGCCACCCAAGCACCCCAGATTTCCAGCTCTTTGGGGTAAATACCAGGGAGCGTGAATCCTGAATTGTATGGTAAGAGTACATTTAATTTTATAAGAAATTGCCAAGGTCGATGCATTATTTTGCGTTCCTACTATCAGTGGATCAGAGTTCCTATTGCTCCTTATCCTTGCCAACATTTGGTGTTGTCCATGTCCCAAATTTTGGCCATCGGTGTGTAGTGGTTTCTGGTTGTTGTTTTAATTAGCATTTCCCAGATGGTGGATACTGTTGAGTATCTTTTTGTGTGCGGTTGCATGTAGGGGGAAAGCCCTGACCTCTCAGGTACACTTGCCTGGAATTTAGCCTCCAGAACATTTTGCTGAGGGGAATGAAAAAGGCAGTTGGCTGCACTTACAAGGAAGACATTCCGGCCCTTGTCTGGTAACTAGCAGGAGAAGGAACCCCATCTCCCTGGCCACACCTGCTCAGATGAGAACTTGGATCATGCTGAACGGTGGGGCGGGGGGGCAGTCCTGGCTAACTTGTCACAAACCTTGCTGCTCCTACTGGGAGCTAGTAGATTTCCTTGAACAAATGTGGGTTTTTGTTTTTTGTTTTTTGTTTTAGTGTTGACCGGAGGACAATTTCCAGAGCCATGAAATCATTTTTAAAACATATTTTCCCCCAGTTTTAGTTGACTTGGTTGAGAGAAGGTCCATGGAGTCCTTCACACTGTTGTTCTGTAAGCTGTCCTCGGTCCATAAGCATTTTTAAAACTGCAGGGTCGGAATGTATGGTGATTAACATAACAATAAAAAATTAAAAAAAAACTGCAGGGTCGGGGGAAATGGGGAGAGAGCCACAGTTTGCCATTCACTTGTTTATACATACAGTTGTCTGGGCACCAAATGTGATGAGGAAATTCTTGTAACTGACGCTGTGTGTGTAATAAGGACTCATGGAATGAGATGCTGCCTTTTAGGCGACACAGATTCCTGCATGTGTGTAGGTAAAGAGTGACAGGGAAACTCCCAGGAACAGCTGGAGTGAATCATTTAGCCAGAATTTGCATGTTGTGTAAAAGCCTAAGTTTGGCAGGGAAGCATCCTTTAAAGAAATCTAGGACCAAGAATCCCAGAAGGGGCAAGCAGAGTTACTGAGAACCTTGTAAGAGTGAAGCTGTGCTGCTTATTCACATTTTAGTGATGTCAGCTCCCTGGCTCACATTTATACTCACATACCTCTTTCTTTTTAATATTTAATATTAATATTTTAATATTCTTATTTTTTATTCACAGTCCCCGGTGCTCTTTGATTTGGAATGTTTCCTTAGAAACATCCTAATATAGTGGAAAGTGTGGAGACTATTATAACAATCATCCTTATGCCTACCATCTAGAATTATTTGCCTTAGATTTTTATTTTGTTTTATTGATTTGTCTTAGGTAGTTACTTTATTAAAAGAATATGTTACAATAAATGCACTTTAAAATACTTTTCTTTTGGGCCGCCTGGGTGGCTCGGTTAAGTGTCTGCCTTCTGCTCAGGTCATGATCCCAGGGTCCTGGGATCGAGTCCAGCATCGGGCTCCCTGCTCAGTGGGGAGCCTGCTTCTCCCTTTGCTTGCCCCTCCCCCTGCTTGTGCTCTCTCACTGTCTCTGACAAATAAATAAACAAAATCTTTAAAAAAAGTGTTTTTGTTTTTGTCTGCCATCAGATTTCTCTCCCTAGGGAGAAAAATTAGCATCCTACGTTTGACACGTGTCCTTTCTCTCTCTGTACATCCACACACACACACACTCACACACACACACACACACACACACACACACACAGGTGTATATACAGGTTTACCTGTTCACAGTACGCCTTTTTCTCTTCTTGAATGAATGAAATGTCAAAGACCGTTCCCAGAAACTGGCATGTGTCATAGTTAGAAGGCAATACCACCATCACAGGTGGCAAGTGTGATGGGAAGACACTTTTGGGGAAAAGATACTGGGCCCTATCTTTGAGGTTTTAATGCTTCTAAGGATTCAGCAGGGAATGATCTATGTACACTACACATGTCTAAGTCTGGGGAAAGAGGCTTGTCACCTGAACTTTGATGGTGGAGACAAAAGAATGATTATGAAAATAATTAGAGTGAATGAAAACAGGAATGGAAATTTCCTAAATCTCAAAAACGTTTATATCAGATGCCTACAGCAAATAAAGTGTGAACAGGAAAGGATTAAAAGCATTCCTAATAAAAAGTAATATAATATAATTAATATGATATGATATGACATGACATGACATGACATAATAAAAAAGAATCCTTTACTTAAAGTATGGCCCTAACTCAGCCAATAATCAGCATACAACAGAAGTATGAGGGTCAATATTGGATAGGAATATAATATATACTATAATATAATATGATAATATAATATAACATAACATAACTGCAATTATTTACAGAGAATACAATGTTCTATGAGAAGCAACTGAGAAAGAACCAGTTCCATAAGGTGGCCAGATACACATGAAATATGCAATATCCTATAGCTTTTCTGTAACTCAAGAGTAACAAATTTGAAAATGTACTGTGGGGCAAATGGTTCATACTTAAAATAACACAATAAACCTAAAGTATCTAGGAATTAACTTGTTTTAAAGATTGCAAGGAGAAAATTATGAAAGTATACTGAAAGATCCATAATAAGATTTAAATCAATCTATAAACATACCATACATTTGTTTTGGAAACTTAGAGCTTTCCTCAAACTGATCTATTAAATTAATGCCATTCCACTAAAATTAACAAGTCAGGAAATGACAGATGTTGGTGAGGATGCAGAGAAAAGGGAACCCTCCTACACTGTTGGTGGGAATGCAAGCTGGTGCAGCCACTCTGGAGAACAGTATGGAGGTTCCTCAAACAGTTGAAAATAGAGCTACCATACCATCCAGCAATTGCACTACTGGGTATTTACCCCAAAGATACAAATGTAGGGATCCGAAGGGGTACGTGCACCCCAATGTTTATAGCAGCAATGTCCACAATAGCCAAACTGTGGAAAGAGCCAAGATGTCCATCGACAGATGAATGGATAAAGAGGTGGTATATATACACAATGGAATATTATGCAGCCATCAAAAGGAATGAGATCTTGCCATTTGCAATGACGTGGATGGAACTGGAGGGTGTTATGCTGAGTGAAATAAGTCAATCAGAGAAAGACATGTATCATATGACCTCACTGATATGAGGAATTCTTAATCTCAGGAAACTAACTGAGGGTTGCTGGAATGGTGGGGCCTGGGAGGGATGGGGTGGCTGGGTGATAGACATTGGGGAGGGTATGTGCTATGGTGAGCGCTGTGAATTGTGCAAGACTGTTGAATCACAGATCTGTACTTCTGAAACAAATAATGCAATATATGTTAAGAAAAAAAAAGAAGAAGATAGCAGGAGGGGAAGAATGAAGGTGGGGAAACTGGAGGGGGAGACGAACCAGGACAGACGATGAACTCTGAAAAACTGAGGGTTCTAGAGGGGAGGAGGGTGGGGGGATGGGTTAGCCTGGTGATGGGTAATAATGAGGGCATGCCCTGCATGGAGCACTGGGTGTTATGCACAAACAATGAATCATGGAACACTACATCAAAAGCTAATGATGTAATGTATGGTGATTAACATAACAATAAAAATTTTTAAAAAATTAATGCCATTCCAATAAAAGTCCCAACAGACCCTTTCCATGGCCCTTATAAGCTGGTTAGAAGTTAGGTGGAAAAGAAATGCACACGTATTTAAGAAAATCTTATCAAAGAAAATAATGAAGCAAATAAATTTGCTTTTCCAGCAGAAAAATATACTAAAAAGTAATTATAATTGAAACAATAGTTATTGGCTCCAGACAAATATATCACTGTTATAGAGGAGAGTGGGTAGAAACACATATAAAGTATAAAAGGGATTTAGTTTATCATTTAATTGACATTGAAATCAGTGAGGGAGGTAGATGGACCATTTAATAAATGATGTTGGAGTAACTAAATGTACAGCTGCCTAAAAAATATACAACTGGATCCCTACCTTAAATTATACATACTTATGTTTTTAATAATCTTTTAAGTCATCACAAATATGACAAAATCTCAACAGAAATAGGGACAAACTCTGTGAGCAGATCATTTATTGAGGGAATACAAATGCCAACTAAACACACACAAAGATAACTTATAAGCGAATACATTTTAAAATAGAAATTAGTTAATTTTGGCCTATTAAAATGGCAAGAAATTATACTTACTTTCCAAAATTGGTGAGAATGTTGATAAAGAGCATTCTCATGTATAGTTGGTGAGGATATACAATGATAACATTTTTAAGATGCTACTTGGCTCTCTCTCTATATATACATATATATATATATATAATATATGGTAAATTAAAAAGTACACACACATATTTTACGTATAAAATTTATATAAATGTTTTCACACATTCATTAAATGTGATATATATATAGGTCTACAAAACTTTAGACCTAACCACTCTACTTTTGGAAATATATCTTAAAGAATATTCACGCATGTATATAGACACATTTGAACAAAGGAGCCCTTTCATTGTGTAATGAGTTTGCGTCCAGACTCAGTGTGTTGAGCAAAAATACCATACAGAGAAGAACTGACTTCTAAAAACTGTTAAATTGCAGATAACCAGTGCCTGCTGCTGTATCTTCCTCAGTAAGAGGTAGCCCTAGATACAGAGTCCCACATTTTTCTGAGCCCGCATGAAGTGGTCTCCTTCATTTAGGGCTGTGCTATCATGAGGTATGGACTGTCCTTCAACACTAACCCATGCTGTGGAGAAACAAACCCGGGAGGTCTCTCCTTGACCCCTGGCAGAGGGTTGGCTTGGCAGACTGCAGTTGAAGTCTTGGCATATGTAATTTCCTGGTGAAGTTTAGACTCACAGAGCAGCTCTCCAGCCAGAGATGCCCACCCCACATCATTGCGAATGTATCACAATACAAAACGGGTGTCACTTTTGCAGCCCCTTCTAAGGCATGGCCAGCTGTGCCAGGACCCCCCACGCCACTCTGTGACATGAGAACTGGGGTTATCATACCAAGCTTTTCTCCAAACATGCCATTTAAATTTGCCTTGTGTATAGTGCGCCCTGCAAGCGTCCAGGCTTCTCATATAACATACATGCATTGGGGTGAGATGACCCAGATTTGTGACACACCCATGGACTCCGGGAGAGAGGAGGGACTTATTTATGCCATCTCTGTGTTGTCATTAAGCGCATGCCTTTAGCAGGTGCACTGGTAACTAGGATTTCCCCAAGTTCTTCTGTTTCCCCTTAGTTTCCCTCCCCTCCTTTTGCTGAAGGCATAGAGCTACAATAAAATGCACATTTATGATGAAGCTCCGCTATTCGAGTATGCTTACCAAAGCCCAATTTGCAATTTTAAATTTTTTTTTTTAAAGATTTTACTTATTTGACAGAGAGAGACACAGCGAGAGAGGGAAGACAAGCAGGGGGAGTAGGAGAGGGAGAAGCAGGCTTCCCGCGGAGCAGGGAGCCCGATGCGGGGCTCGATCCCAGGGCCCTGGGACCATGACCTGAGCCGAAGGCAGACGCTTAACGACTGAGCCACCCAGGTGCCCCTGCAATTTAAAACTTTTGGAACAATCTAAATACCTATTTGTAGAATGTGTTCAAGTCTTATTAAATACATATTGTGAAATATTGATGTTGTCATTAAAAGAAAGTGGTAGCCAGGATGTGATTTGGTACAGTTTCTAAGACACAATGTCATGTTAAAAAAAAAAAAAAAGAGCAGATCTTGGGAAAAACAATGTACAGTATGATCCATCTATTTAAAACCCATTAGGTGTACATCAATATTACATACACATTTACAGAAGGAACTAAGAGGACTATCATTCACTGAGCAGTGTGACCTGTGAGAAATTATGGCAACTGCATCATTTTGCATTGTTTGACTCTTTCAATTAGAATACACTCGAGCATTCACTACATAAACTTTTGCATAAATAAATGGAAACTAAACAAAACACTTTTAAATAATACATGGGCTAAGAGCCAAGTCTCAAAGGAAATGAAAATACATAGAACAGTTTGAAAATAAGGATACAATATATAAAGGTATATAACATGTGCATAAAGCACTGCTGAGGGGAAATTTATAGCAATATGTGCTTATGTTAAAAAAATGAATTAATAATCTTAGTTCCTATCTCAATAAACTAAAAAGAGAACAAAATGAGCCCAAGCAAGCAGAAGGAAAGATATACTAAAGCTAAAAGCAGAAGTTAATGAAATTGAAAATACAGTATAGAAGAAAAATCAATGAAACAAGAAGCTGTTTTTAAAAAATCAATAAAACAGGTAAACCTCTAGCAAAACTGACAAAAACCAAAAGAGCAGAAATACATCATCAGTATCTGGAATGAAAGGGAATATCACCACAGATTCTGCATTTGAAAAGGTAAGAACAGAAGTATATGAACAAACCTACACTTATATTCTACAGTTTAAAAGAAATAGACCAATTCCTTGAAATGCCACAAATTCCAAAATCCAGCCAGGATGAAATATATAACCTAAATAGTCCTATAACCATAATAAGGCACTGAGATTCTAGTATAAAGCTCTGCCCCCCCACAAAAAAAAATCTCTAGACCCCGGGGTCCTCATTGGAGATTTATGCTAAATATCTAAAGAAGAATTAACACCAGATCTACATAATCTATTCCACAAAATGGAAGAGACTACTCTTCCCAACGATGTTTTAAAGCCCAAATGACCAGTACCAAAACCAGACAAAGACAGAGAGAGACAGAGAAATTATGTACCATGACCAAGTGAGATTTATTCTAGATATGCAAGGCTAGTTCCACATTTGAAAACCCATCAATGTAGCCTACCACATTAACAGACTAAAAAAGAAAAAATCATATCATCATATCCATTGACAAACCAAAAGCATTTGACAAAATCCAACACTCGTTCATGATAAAGATTATTAGCAGGTTGCCAACAGAGGAACTCAACTGGATAATGAGCATCTACAAAACCCTTGTCGCTAGCATTATATTTAGTGGTGAAAACCCACACCCTTTCCCCCTAATAGCAAGAACAAGGTAGAAGACCAGGCACATCACTATTATTCGATACTATTGCAAGATCTAGCCATTACAATCAAGCATTCATATTCAAAGGAAGAAATAAAACTGACTTTATTTTCAAATGACACAATTGTTTATATATATATATATTATATTGAGGAATCTACAAAAAATAAACACGTCTAGAGCTAATAAGTGAGTTCAGCAAGGTTGCAGGATAGAAGACCGACCACAAAAATCAATCTCATTTCTATATACTAATAATGGGCATGTGAAAACTTATTTTAAAAACATAGTATCATGAGTAATTCAAAGGTGCAATACTTAGGCATGGACATAGCAAGGCCTGGGCAGCATCTGTCCCCTGAATATGACCAAATGGAGAGAAATACGATGTTGAGGGATTGGAAAAATCCATACAGTAAAGGTACCAATTTTTCCCAAATTGATGTATAAGTTTAATGAAATTCTATCAAAATTCCAGCAAGGTTTCTGAGAGACATGGACAAGTTTGTTCTATAATTATAAGGGAAGGGACAGGCCCTAAAATGGCTAAAACAATCTTCAAAATAGAGGTTGATGTGGGAATACCTCCATCAGGATTAAGGCTTACTATATGACCACAGTACTTAAGACAGTGTGGTGTTGGTGGAAAGGTAGACACATACCAATGGAGCAGAACATAGAATCTGGACATAGGTTCAAACAAACATGCTCAACTGGTTTCTGACAACAGGACAAAAGATTTTCAATGTTAGAAATATGATCTTTTCAATACATGGACCTGGATTAATTGGATATCCACTGGCAAAAGAAGGAATCACAACAGAATCTGTATACAATATGTAAAAAGGAACTGAAATGAATCATGCACTCAAGTATAAAACATGAAAGTGTAAATGTTTTATTAAAAAAAGTATAGAAAATCTTTGGGATACTGGGTTAAGCAATGAGTTCTTAGACTTGACACACACACTTAGAAAATCCATTCACAGAAAAGTTAATACATTGAACCTCACCAAGTTTAAAGGTCTTGGGCTCAGTGGAAAGCTCATGTGAGAGATATAACAAGATAAGGTACAGACTGAGAGAAACCAAATGTCATGTTGCAAACCTGACATCTGACGAGGGACCAGTAACCAGAAAATCGAAAGGACTCTCAAAACTCAGCAGAAAAAATCCAATCGAATTAGAGCACGTACAAAAGACTTAGACATTTCACTAAAGAGGACACACAGATGGCAAATACGTAAATGAAAAGATGTTCATCATCATCAGCCACAAGGAAATGCAAATTAAAACCACAACGAGATATCACCGCACGGCTATCAGAATGGTTAGAATACATAATTCGAACACCACCAAATGTTGGCTAGGGGATGGAGAAACTGGATCATTCATGCATGTTGGTGGGCATGTAACATGGAACAGCCACTCTGGAAATAGGTTGGCGATTTCTTATAAAATTAACATGCATTTATCCTACAACCCAGCAGTTGTATTCTTGGGTATTTATCTCAGATTCATGGAAACGTACGCTCACAAAAAATCTATACGTGAATGTTCATAGCACTTTTATTTCTTAACAGCCCCATCCGAGAAGCAGCGCAAACGTTCTTCACCAGGTGAACGGTTAATCAGACCGTCACACATCCCTATCTGGGAACGCTACTCAACGATTAGAAGGAGCAGACTGTTGATCCACACTACAACCTGGGTCGCTTTCCAGGGGATTACAGTGAGTGCAAAAGCCACTTCGACAAGACTTCTTATGGTAGGATTTCATTTCTATAACAATTTTGAGATAAAATTATTTGATATGTGAGTTGATGTGGTTATAAAAGAGCAACACGAAAGACACTCGCGGTGATGAAGCAGCTTGGGATGTGACCCTTCATGGCAGCTACACTGCCAGACTCTTACACTATGAAGGAAAAGTAATAATGTTTGCTCCACCCTCATATAAGCACTGCTACATCTGTTCTACTTTGCCCCATGTAATGAATGTAACAAATCAAAACACTTGAGTCTCGCTGTTTTTGGATTGGGAGCTTTTTTTTTTTTTAAAGATTTTATTTATTTATTTGACAGAGAGAGACACAGCGAGAGAGGGAACGAACACAAGCAGGGGGAGTGGGAGAGGGAGAAGCAGGCTTCCCGCGGAGCAGGGAGCCCGATGCGGGGCTCGATCCCAGGACCCTGGGATCATGACCTGAGCCAAAGGCAGATGCTTAACGACTGAGCCACCCAGGCGTCCCGAATTGGGAGCTTTTTAGATCACCGAGAGGAAATACAGAGCACATGATGTACACTGAGTATCACCCCCAGGGAAGTCTGGGCCACCACCAGAAAGAAAACACACTGGTATTTCTGCACAAAATGTACAGACATTCTCACTAAAGGCAGTAAATAAACCATAAAGCATTTCATGAAGTTCATTATGCTTTTTCTGCCCAGAATTTTGGTTTTCATAGTGTTGAGATTTCAGAACTGACCAAAAAAAAAAAAAAAAAAGAAAAAACCACATTACGGACGTGTCTCTAGTTTCCACCTGCGTGATGGGAGTGAAGACGTCTGGGAAGCCAGGGACAAGGGGGCATCTGCAGCAGGAGACAGGCAGCATGCTCCACCCGACAAATGGAACCAGAGCAGAAGAGAAAACAGGCAGCGTGACCCTCCCAAAGATGTGTTTACTTCTGAATTCCCCTCGAGGTTTCCCACTCAATGGCCTCAGTTCATTTGAAAAAAGGAAGATGAATTCATACAAAAAGCTTTCAAGCATTTTCCAACCATGCTCTTTTAGAACACAACATCATCATGCAATGAAAAGTTCAGTAAACCTTTCTGTCATTCTGGCACTGCCTCCAGGGTACATGTGTAAGAAATCATCCCCATAAGGAAGTGTCTTGGCCCAGCTGTGGCAGGATTTTAGCACAGGGGAATGGAGCCTTGCACAGCCGGTGCTGGTCCTGGACCACAGGGCTGCTCCTCAACCCCAGCACCGAGCAGAAGCTCACACGGAAGGCGCTGTAACCTCACATCTGTCCTCTACCTGCTGCAACTGTCCCCGCAAGAATGCTGCACCAGCTTCATCCTGCTCTCCATTCCCACACAAGTTCCTTTCATTGTTTGCCTCTCACCCAGAGCCAGGCCGGAGAGGGGATCCTGGAAACCGTAGTGCATAGAACTGTGTTGCCTCCTTTGCGCCACTGAGTCAGACTCTCTTTTCTCAAAGTTGCAAACGTGCAAAAGTCGTCATTATGCATAAAACACTAAACAGTCGTCTATGACTTCCTTCTCCCCTGACCCCGCATGTTATGTTTTTTTAGAATGGGCATGACTGTGGGAATAGAGTGGCCTAAGCTCTTGTGGGACCATGAGTCTGCTCATGAAAGACGTGTTGTCACAGGCAGATGACCAACGCCCTCCCCCGCTAGGCGGACAGGGCTGCCTACCGCCCCCAATCCACATGCCTTATGAGACCAAACAGGTCTTTAAAACTCAGAGGAGCCTGGGAAAGTTTACAGAAACTGGACTTTTCCTGACACACCAACTACAGTGCAATTAATATTCAAGAAGCAGAATGCTTTTCATAGTCCCAATGGGATGTCACAATATTTACCCTATCACTGTCCTGGTTATGCTTTTCAACTCAAAAGTAGTCAGCCTCACTTTAGAGCATGATATTATTTTTATAGTGTGCATTGCTGTTATGGAGTTGTTGAAATTCTATTTCATGGTGCTCTCTAGGTTATTAAGATTCTCTATGGGTCATTATCTTCAGACTGTTTGTATTGCTTCTGCATTCTCAATTTTTTGTTTCTGGAAGTATCTAGAAAAAAATGGATATAGATAAAAGAAAGAAGCACGTGGGAAATAATTATTGTGTTAAAGTGATGAAATCTGAGAGTCATCTTCCAAGTTTTTCTTTATTTTCATATTGTTTATCCATTATATATTTTAAAAGAAGAATAAAGACCCTTGTATTATATTTGCATTATGCAAGAAAGTGAAAAAAATGCATTGGTTCAAAAACAAGACACATTCTCTAACAGCTATCTTTGTCAATCATGTGTCCTTTGTTTTTCCTGAGAAAATTGCTGATTGGAAAAAGAATTCCCCACAGACTGTTAGCCAACAAAAACAATCTTCCTCTTAAAAATCTGTAATACATCAGTGTGTATTGTTTCTGCACAGATGCGAGTTCTCCCCAATTTATCAACGGTCTTGGACAGAGAACTAATGTATTGAATTGGGGAAACGGTAACTACTAATTATGTCTTTCCCTTCTGAGTTTGGCGCCGATTGAAATGTGGAACATAAAAAAGAGAGACACCTTGAGATAAAAACGTCATTATTCACAACAAGCATCCTGTTGAAAGGAGAGCCTGGCTTTCTATCTTCAAACAACTGGGCTCAGGCAAATGCACTTGATCCCAAGCACAAATGGAGAACCACGGCCCTTGCCCCAGAGGGAGGGAGAGAACAGTGGGCTCTGAGAGTCAGGGAACCCAAGAGGGTCCTGAACCATGGGCACACCTCAACTCACGGTTCGGATCCATCTTCTTCCTCCCTAGAGAGAGAAAGTGGGGAGAGGCGGGGCTCCTCCTATGGAGCTAAGTGGGAGCTCACTCCCTCTAGGAGCAACATGAGGAAAACAAATTAGTGGTGTCCTAGACAGGCACAGAGGCACAAGAAAAACCCAGTCAGAATCTACCTGTCATGCATGATGGACCCTGTACCCCCTTCCTTCAGTCTACACATCCAGCTCACCAGCAAACCCTCTCACTGTATGTGTCCCCAACTCTGTCACTGCCTTGCTGGTCCCAGCCATCACGTCTCACCTGAGCTCTGCAGCAGCATCTGCCCACCTAGTTTATACACAGTGGAGACTGAAAATGGCTGTGAAAATAACTGCATGGTGTAAGTCCTCGGCGCAAAATTCTTCAGTGGCTGTCAGTTACCCTTTAAGTAAAATCCAAATCCCAGATTCTGGTTCCTTCATGTTCTTCCTCTACATGAATTGGTACCTGATTTTCTTCAGTCTCGTTACACACCCTCACCCGTTTTACCACAATAAGTAAGAAACACCGAACTTACTTTAACTGCTAAACAAGCCAAGCTCATCCCTGTCTTGGGGTCTTTGTATCAGCTCTCTGCTTTACTATGAATGGCCTCCCAGGTAGCATGACTTTCTTAGCCATTCACATCTTATCTTGAATCACAATTCCTTAGAGAGGCTTTACTTGACCCCTGAATCAAAAGTAAATACCCACGTGGTCTCTAACACACTACTTTACTTTATTTATTTTTTTAAGGATTTATTTATTTGAGAGAAAAAGAGAGAGAGAAAGTGTGAGCAGTGGGGAGAGAAGGAGAGGGAGAGAAAGTCTTAGGGGACTCCGAGCTGAGCATGGAGCCTGATGCAGGGCTCGATCTCAGGACCCTGATGCAGGGCTCGATCTCAGGACCCTGAGATCACAACCTGAACCAAAACCAAGAGTTGGATGCTTAACTGACTGCACCACCCAGATGGCCCCAGAAACTACCCTATTTTAACAAATTTCACATTTAGAGCTAGCTGATAATTTCCCTATTTATTTGCTTTTTGCTTCTTTACTCTAATTAAATACAAGTTCTGTAAGAGCAGGAAGCCTTTCATACTCTGTCCCTTGCTGAATCCCATAGCGCCTAGAACAATGCCTGGCATAAAGCAGACGCTCAGAAAGCTTAACAAGTTGAGAACCTGATAACCTTTGCTTCCACCTTGACCTGCACCAATGAGGTGGACAGGGTGAGAAATAAAGGGATATAAGAAGTATTCCAAATGCCCTAAATAATTGGTCAAGAACCGAGAGAGCAAGGAGAAAGTAAAAGGCTAATAATGGATAAAGATTTAAATTTGACCTTGAATAACAAAATTAGCCTTGTTAATTTAAATATCCAGTGTATATTGTAGATAGCTTAAGCCATCTGTGGATCGCACCTTTTTGTGAATTCAGGTTGTGCTCAGAATATGGTAGTATCATTCCTGCTCTGTCACAATGGCTGAAAATACGATTTAGTAATGTATCCACTGAGGAACTGTGATCAAAATTGGAAAAGGTAGCAATGGCCACTGTTCTCGCTGTGATCTTTCTGCGTTCTCTCACATTCTGGTTAGTGATCAGCCCCAGGAGTTAGCTAACCATCGTTTTTCTTCTTCATGGGACTGAACTTTTAGTTATGATGGGTTCCTTTTTATTCTGGGGAAAAAAACGATAATGCCCTTTGTCTCTGTGGCAAGGTGGATAAGAAAGAGTACTTCCCTTTTCACTAGGTGAGAAAGTGCGGTGCCTCACAGCCGCTCCATCCTCCAGCTGTAAGATCCTGGATTTAGCACAACAGCAAGCACAAGCAGACCCTGAGAGGTGCAGAGAAGAAGGTGGAAGCTGAGGAATTTCCGGACCTGAAGAACACGGCAGTGAGCTTCCGCAGCTTCTGTATTGCCTTCCGCGGGCTCTGGACACGGGCTTTCTGGAGAAAAAAACACAAGTTTCTGGAGAAACTCCTGACCTGCAACCACCAAAAGCCATAGGCATAAGCCATAGCTCCCAAACAGCTCTGTCTGCCCCACTACCAGAGGGTGGCCTCACCACAGAAAACTGGTCTGCTGTGTCCATCCTACTCCAGCTGAACACTGGCAGGAAAACCACCATAGCTCCGTGGTTTCAGAGAATAGATCTTTCAGGATGTTGACCCCAGTGGGGTCCCGTGGAAGCAGGTGGTGTGCTGATTGCTCGGCCAGGTGTCCGTGGTGTCTGAAGACAGAGCAGGGAGTGGCTCATCCATCCCCCGGCAGCAGAGACAGGTGGTGCTTGCCCTCCCCCAGCAGGGCCATGTCCTAAGCTGAGCCCCCTCCCCACCGACCTGCAAGGGGATTTATGCAACAGGAAGCAGGATTACCCCCCACTCGAACTCACCCCTCACTCCCAGACCCCTCCTCCCTGATGACGTTAGGGACCAGTTGAGGGCGGAGCCTCCACTCCTACTGGCTTTTAAAGAGACTGATGAGGTGGTCCAAGCTGGGGCTGGTCCACACTCCACTGGCACTCCATTGCGGGTGTGCCCAGGGCCCCGTGGGAGCAGAACCTCCCTGCACGTGGGGCAGGGACGGGACAACGCATGCAACAGGTGCTGTTTGCACGCCAGTTCTCCCCGTCTGCTGAGCTTCCACTCCAAACCTGAACCAAAGAGGCAGGATAGGAGGTGCTAGGCTGGTGGCGCTCTTGACATCCGTCTCCTGCCCGTCTCCATGGTCAGTGGGCCCGATGAGAGAAGCTGAACCTCCACCCCACCATCTGAACTGAGGCAGTATAACTCGGTACCCCTTTTCCACTGGGGTGCTTTCCACAAGGTTCCAGCAGGAAGCTGAAAATACACTATCCGGCCCCAGGGCTGCACCCTAACCAGACGGACATGTAACATATTGGCTATTGCAGTATCTTAATATAATGTCCAAAATGTGTAATGAGCAATTATGGGAAATCTTAGCAAAGAAATAGAAGCTGTGAAGAAGGAAACATAATTATAGGACTGAAAAATATAGGCACTGAAACAAAACTCAATGGGATGGTCTCAATTGAGGGTAGAACGTGAGGACAGATCTGTAAGATTTACCTAATCTGAACAGACAGGAAGTAGACTGAAAAGAAATGAACAAAGTGCCATGTATCTATGGGACAATAGCCCGAGTTAACATTTGTGTTATTAGAGGACCAGAAAAAGAGAAGAGAGTGGAACTGGAAAAGTATCCTAGGAAATAAAGGCTCAAATTCCCCCAATTTGGAAAGCCATAAACCTGTAGATCCAAGAAACTGAGTAAACCCAGATGGGCTAGACCCAAGATCCACAAAAGAGACATCATAATTAAAATCCTGTAAGCTAGGGACACATAGGTGGCTCAGTCGGCTAAGCATCTGCCTTCGGCTCAGGTCGTGAACCTGGGGTCCTGGGATCGAGCCCTGTGTCAGGCTCCCTACTCAACGGGGTGTCTGCTTCCCCCACTTCCTCTGCCCTTCCTACCCCAGCTCATGCTCGTGCTCTCTTCCTCTCTCTCTCAAGTAAAAAAATAAGATCTTTAAAAATAAATAAATAAAAATAAAACCCTGTGAGCTAAAAGCAAAGAAAAACTCTTGATAACAGTCAGAGGAAAATGAGCTTTTACCTGTATGGGACACAAATGTCTACAAATGTCAGCAGATCTCTCATCTGAAATCATGGGGGCTGGAAGGAAATGAAATACAATACTTGAACTACATGAGTGCAGTCAAGCAGAGGGAGAGGAACAGGCACAGCACTGTGTGTTTTCCTTGGGAAAAAAAAAAAACACTATTGACCAATCATCTGAGTTCCTACTGCCAGACACTATAAAAGAAAGAACAAAGTAATTCCAAAACATGCAGAAGGAAGGAAATCATAAAGATAAAAGCAGAAAGCAATGAAATTGAAAGTAGGAAACAAGAGAGTAAATCAATGAAGTAAAAACTGGTTCTTTTAAAAATAACCACGAAATAGACAAATCTGCAGCAACACTGACCAAAAAAAAGAGAGAGAAGGTACAAATTACTGATTTCAGGGGAGAGCAGTACAGGAAAACACCAAAAGGAAGAGGGTTACTCCTCAAACCCAATGCACATAAAATCGACAACTTTGAGGAAATAGAACAACTCCTTGCAAAGTATGAACTACCACAACTCACCAACTATGAAAGAGGTCATTTGAATGTGCTAACAACTAATAATGAAATTAAATTCATAATGAAAATCCCTGAAAAGAAGAGCCCAGGTAGTTTCACTGAATAATTCTACCAAAAATTAAAGAAGTTTCACATGAATTGTACACAATATGCTCCAGAAGACAGAAACAGGCCAGTGTTGCCCCCTAACAAAAAGAGGACCAAAAAGCAGCAAATAGATCAATATTTCTCATGTATTTAGACACAAAAATCTTTACTACCTTTGCTGGATCTAGCAATGTGTAACTTCAAAGCTAATGAATTAAGCACACACATAACAAAACAACCAGATCTGTGGGCTGAATGTGGCAAAATTCTAATGAAAGGAATCAAAAGTCATCTAAATAGATGTAGAGACATACTATGTTAATAGATTGGAAGACTCAATAGAGTAAAGATGTAGATTCTCCTCAAATCGATTTAATGCTAATCCAATCCTATCAAAATGAAGAGTGAAGTGGGAGTATATCCTCCCAAGAGGGTACACAGACGGCAAAAAGCATATAAGAAGATGTTTCACATCATTAGCCATCAGGGAAATGCCAATTTAAATCACAATGAGATATTATCATATATCTGTAAGAATAGCTAAAATAAAAAACTGTGAAAATGCCCATTTCTGGCAAGGATGCAAAGAAACTTGACCATCCCTATGTTGCTGGTGGGAAAGGAAAACTGGACAGCCATTCTAGAAAATTGTTTGACTTTTTCTTATAAAACTAAATATGCAATTACCATATAACCCCACAATTGCACCCTTGGGCATTTCTCTTAGAAAAATGGAGACTTATATTCACATAAAAATCTGTACACAAATATTTATGCTCAGAGACTGGAAACAGCCCAGATGTCCTTCAATGGATAAATGGTTAAATAAACCATTTTAGATCTTTACCGTGAAACACTACTCGGCATTAAAAATGAATGAATTATTGATATGTGCAACAATTTGGATGAATCTCCAAGGAAATATGCTGAGTAAAAAAACAAAAAAAAGAGCCATTTCAAAAAGTTACACAGTGCACGGTTCTACTGATATAAAATTTTTGAAATGACAGAATTTAGAAACAGGGTACAGAGTAGTGGTTGTCGGGATGGTAACCATCCTAACAAGGATGGACTAGGGGTAATTGGTCATAAACGGGCAACAAGGGGTTCTCGTGGTGGTGCAAATGTTCTGAATGTCTGTATAAATGCTGGTATCTTGGTTGTGATATCGTACCATAGTTTTTCAAAATGTTTTCATTTATGGGAATTGGGTAAACAGTATATAGGGCCACTTTGTATTAGTGTTTTAAGAGTGTTTTAGAGTTTTGTGTTGGTGTTTTATAAGCAAAATCTACATTTACTAAAACTAAAATATTTAATTAAAAGGAAAAGAAACACAAACAAGAACCTTTCTCATGGGGATGTTTCTGTCGATTAGCATCGATGTTTTCCCCTGGAATCCTCCTTCGGTTCCAGTGTCCTGCCCATGCTCATCATTGTATCTTCCCCTCGCTCTTCTGGAGGGTTTGGTCTCAGGGGGCAGAGGTGATAGGAACACAGGGATGGAAATGGCAGCCAAGGAGAGCGCTCGGAACTAGAACCCAGGCCAGCAATCTTAAAGCCATGTTCCTATCTCTAAGTATATATAATCCACTTTCATTTCTTTGTTTTCATTTTTTTTGTTTGTTTGTTTGCACTGTCCACATTCTTCTTTGGGTAAGAGATCTAAGGACCTGGAAAATGACCCCTTCCTCTCCACATACCTACTATTCTACCCCTGTTTACAGTCTGTGCAAATGCCCGATCTTGTTCTCTCTGACATTTTACTTGGTCATCTTACTAGAAACTACCCCTTGTCCTTCCCACTGTCTCTTTTTCATCAGTTATGAGAATCCATTTTGTCACCTTCTTCGTCTATACATTCTATAGGTGCTTTAAGAATGTAATCCTTAAACACCTAGGATACTACTTCTAAACTGTTAAGAGACACATAGAATACCCATTTGTTGAATAATCAGATCATCGTCAGAAGAGTATATATTCTGCTCCACTTCCGTGTTCTTTGCTGTGTCTCTGGTTGCTTTTCTATTTTCAAGTTAAATGAACGTTGCTATTTGTTGTGTTATGGGCTGCTGCCCATCCCCGACTTTGAAGTTCCCTAGGAATCAGTGGGATCTATGTTCTTTTTTGTTTTTTTAAGATTTTATTTGTTTATTTGACAGAGAGAGACACAGCGAGAGAGGGAACACAAGCAGGGGGAGTGGGAGAGGGAGAAGCAGGCTTCCCGCGGAGCAGGGAGCCCGATGTGGGGCTCGATCCCAGGACCCTGGGATCATGACCTGAGCCGAAGGCAGACGCCTAACGACTGAGCCACCCAGGCGCCCCTGGGATCTATGTTCTATCTAGTTCACGGTCTAGGTCACGAGCAAGAAGGAACAGGAATCAATCCTTTGATTGACCACTATGAATTCCTGGGGGTCACTATGATACAAGCTCGTCCTTGGATCATCCAAGATGCACTATTTTCAATCTGGAAGTTTCTTTCTATGAGTTTTGTTTGTTTGTTTTTTGTTTGTTTGTTTTAAGAAAAGAGTAAGGGTTATTTCCTGGGTATATACAGGGAGGTGAGTTAAGGATTCTTTGTACGGAAATGTTTTCAGTAAAGGCTGCTTAGTTACAAGTTCTAACTCTGATGAACTATAAAAAATGGCATCACAGGATACTAAAACAGGACAATTAATTTTATATCCCTGGTGTAATATTTTAACACCTCCATGAAAGTATGAATCCTAGCAGCTTTACTTTTTACCTCAGAAATAATTTAAGAGAGATTCTTGGGTTCACAATGACAAAAATAGTTAGAAGAATAAAGATAAATGCATTATTATTTTTTAAAAATCAGTCTGGCAGATGGAGTGAAGAAGGGTGGGATTTCTCACTTTCTTACTTCCCTTCTTTGCCTTCACTCCTACATCTCATATATAGATACATGAATACATAGACATTTAGCAGAAAACTAACACACGTTCAGGGCTTTCTTCCTGACGTAGGTATCTTCAAAATGAAATTTATTCTTACTTTCATGAGCCCGGGAAACATAGCTCTATGTTGTTGCTTAGTATAATAGGACTTAATTTGTGGAAAGCAAAGATGTGGCCACGTGAATTCGAACAGACAGACTTTTCTTGTGCCCCTTTTGGGCAAGCTTTCTCCCCATGTCGTGTGCTGTCAACAACTGCTGTTTTCTAGCCCTAGAATTTTGTCTTTTAAAAAATGTCCCATAAAGGCAACCCTGTATTATGTAGCTGTGGTGTAATGAATCTGAAATTCATGTGTGAAGTTTTGTGTATCAGCACTTTGTCCTTTTTAATGCTGAGTCACAACACTTCGCGTGTAGATAGACAGCAGTTAATTCACTTGTTAAAAGATGTTTCTAACACTTCCAGCTTGGGGCAGGATAGATACAACTATTAGACACATTTGCGGATAGACTTTTGAGTAAACAGAACTTTTCATTTCTCTTGGGCAAGTACCTAAGAATGAAATTGCTAGGCCATAAGGTTAAGTGTGTGTTTAACTTTATAAGAAGCTGCCAAACTGTTTTCCAAAGCGGCTGCACCATTTTGCACCCCCACCAGCAATCTGTGTGAGATGCAATCTCTCTGCCTCTTCTTAATCAACATTTGAATTTTGTAGGGTCCGTTTTTTTTTTTTGCTTTGTTTTTGTTTTTTGCCATTCCAAAAAGTATACAGTGGCATTTTATTGTTTTTAAATTTGCACATCTTTTTTAAGTATATATTTGACATTCATGGATCTTTCATGTCTGTTCAAATCTTTTGTATCTTTTAAAATGGGATTGTTTTCATATTAAGTTTGAGTTAGTTATTTAAACATTCTAGATATGAGTCCTTTTTAAACATATATTTTGGAAATATTTTTCCTCAGTTTGTGACTTATTGTTCTCTTAACCATGACTTTTATACAAAGGTTTAAATTTTGAAGACATCCTATTTGCCTTTTTCTTTTCTAAGTCCTGCTTTTGATGTGTGCCTGAGCTATTCTCACTCAACCCAAGATCACAAACATCTCATTTGTTTTCTTTTATTGTTTTAAATTTATGTTTAGATTTATGATCCACTTGGAGTCAATTTTTTATATAGCGTGAGGCGTGGTTCACGATTATTTTCTTAGTTTTATCCAAATTTGCCATCACAATTTTTTGAAAATATTTTTTTCCATTAAATTGCCTTTGCAGTTTGTTAAATATAGGCCAATCACTCGTCTCTGAGCGCCACACCATCACCCAGTTGTTTCCAGAAAATCCCTCCTGTGCTGTGGTTATAAATTGTTACTTTTCCCCTCTCTCCCCCCATCTGAGAGCTGGTGAATCAGACTGCGGTACACCGCAGAAAGTAGGAATTGCTTCTCCCGTGGTGGTTAGGAAAGCCCACTGAAGGGGATCGTCTGTATCAGGTTTTCAAAAATTGCCTTCAAATCTGGAAGTTCAGTCTCCAGGATTTCCCGGAGCTTTCTCTATTTATGCGTCTTCCCTTTAGGGGTACAGGAGCAAGAGCAGCGGACAGAGCCCCCAGACACGCAGGCTGGGGGAGCAGCATTCCGGGAAGCTCTCATGCACGCTGGAGCACGAACTTGCAAGAACGCCTGCAGAAGAGCAAATTAAGAAGTGAGTAAATGTCACATCCGTTTTTGTGCGGCTCCCTTCATAGAAATGCTTTCCAGTAATACCTGTTTCAAATCTTCATATGAAGAAGTGTAGGAATTATGTAACCGGAGCCTTGAAGCCCTCTATTTGGGTTTTGCCGCCGCTAGGAGGCCCGCCGTGGGTGTGAATTTACGGGGCTGGAAGCATACGCCCGCCTGAGGTTCAGTGAGCGTCGGAGCTGTCTGCCCGCTCTGCGGTGAATAAATGAAGGAGGGGCAGGAATGAGTGAATGCTGCCCCCTTGGGCAAGCAGGGTATTTTCGAGACTGAAAACAAAATTGAAATAAGCCTTCCCCCGTCAACACCCCGCAGCTGATATTTCAGAGTGAATTAAACTTTGAAGATGAAAATTCACCATTGTTGAATGCCATTTAACCTTCCGAAATGGTATTAGGAGTACATTCTTATACGTATAACTACTGCAGAATGAGGCATTTCAGTTGCATGAGACTCCCTGATGAAGTTTTGAAACGTCTTCATTTCAAAAACAGACTCTGGAGCCACCCTGCCAGGCTGCCAATCTCAGCTCCTCCTTTGCTAACTGTGTGCCCTTGGGGCATTTTCTTAATTTACGAAAAGACAGGAAGAACCACTGCACCAGGTGCTGTCTGTTCCCTGTCTGTAATTCCTTGGTGTCCCCCCTGGAAGTCCCCTTTTCCCACCTTCCCGAATCGCCCTGCCAGGAGGTGTGCCCTGGCCATGGACACACACCTGTCCTCACTGTATGCAGGCTGGAAATGCCCGGAGCGGTCAGCGACCGCAGGTGTCAACAGGTGGGTGCCCGCTGTCCCTGAACTCAAGCGCAATTTTGATGTGCGCCTCAGTCTTTTGAGGGTCTTGGGCGGGGCGGGGGGAGTCTCAGCTGCACACACCCGCAAGCAGCTCCCCATTGCACACTGCCCCTCTGCTCTCTGTGTCACCTCCCCACCGCTCACAACGCTTCCGAGCACCTTTCAAGCAAACCATTCACACCTGAAGCTCTTCTCTGAGAGGAGTCCAATCAAGGACAAAAGCGTGTACCTAATGGAGTTGTGAAAATTAGTGAAATGATGGGTGTAAAGGAACAAGTGTGGTGCCTATCCAAAAGGAGCGGCCAATGAATATTAATGGTAATTACTGTCACAAATATTATACAATCGATGTTACATTAGAATTTCTAATACGAATAACTGCATGAAATATGCATCTATTAAAGCACAGATTTTTAATGTATTTACTAACAATGTGAAATGCAAAATTATTCAAATTCCCAAGTGGCTGTAGTGGAGATGAAATATAAACACATTTATTCTTCAAATTATCTTAAATTCTTAGGTGCCACTTTTTACAACCACAAAACCAATTTATGTATCTCAAACTTCAGTTTCAGTCTACTGACTTTACAGATAAAAATCCTGAGGCGGGGCGCCTGGGTGGCTCAGTTGGTTGGGTGTCTGCCTTCGGCTCAGGTCATGATCCCAGGCTCCTGGGATGGAGATCTACATCGGGCTCCCTGCTCAGCGGGGAGTCTGCATCTCCCTCTAGCCCTCCCCCTGCTCCTGTGCATGCTCTCTCTCTCTCTTTCCTCTTTTTCTCTCTCTCTCTCAAATAAATAAATAAAATTATAAAAACATCCTGAGGCAAAGAGATGTTACATGACCTGTCTTGGGTCACACTCCCGTCTAGGTTTTCCAACTTCAGGCTCTTGGCCCAGTGTTCTTGCCAGCACGCGTCCCTCGAAAGTTTTATTACAAGATCATTAGGAAAGATAAAGACATCAAAAAACCGGAAGGTGCTGATCCCGATGTGGATCAAGAGAGAGCTTAAGCTATAGATTACTATTGACTCATGACAGTAGCTAATGGTTTTTGCCCAGTTGCTTCAAAATAGCAAGATTAGAATACTTGTAACAAGGGAGTCTGGGGAACAAATGTGTGGACAGACTCTAGGAAGGGACACGGATGTGCAGATGTCCATTTCAGGGGGCACTTGAGATACAAAGAGGTGGCAGGTGGAGAAAATGGTCCTCTTGGGATCATCAGCTGACCATTTCCTTTAGCCAGTCTGGTGCCTGTTCAGTGAGTCCTTTGGGAGCAGGGACAGAGGCTATTCATGGAAACAACCACAAATCCCCTCCCAAGGGCCACCACTGCTGATCTGGCCAACCCTACTG
Organism: Callorhinus ursinus; assembly: GCF_003265705.2. Classification (NCBI taxonomy): domain Eukaryota; kingdom Metazoa; phylum Chordata; class Mammalia; order Carnivora; family Otariidae; genus Callorhinus; species Callorhinus ursinus. The sequence continues at coordinate 18,380,640 of NW_027397090.1, forward strand.
TTGAGTGCCTCCTGTCAACAGCAGAGTTCAATGTTGCACCCCTTCCGTGGTACTGACCCTGGGGGCAGGGGGCAGCTAACCAGTAGGGGGCAGGTAAGTTATAAAGTTATACAGGGTTCCATTTACCATGGAAGGAGCAGCAACTTGTCTTTATTAGTGTAATTGCATGCAGAATGTCATGCACCTGCAATTAGAGTGTCATGCAAAGTAGTTTCACCACCATAAAAAAAAAAAAATCCCCTGTGATTTACCTATTCCATCCTCCCACCCAGATCCTTCATCCCAGGACCTCCGGCAGCCAATGATCACTTCACTGCCAGTACAGTTTACCTTCTTCAAAAGGTCATATCATTGGACTTATATGGTGTACATCCTTTTCAGACAAGCTTGTTTCACTCTGCACTGTGCCTTTAGGATTCATCTGTGTCTTTATGTAGCTTGAGACAGCTTCTCTCCATTGCTGAGTGATTTTCCAGTATATGAATATATGATAAATTGTTTATCCTTTCAATTCATTGAAGGGCATCTTAGTTGCTCCCAGTTTTTGGCAATTGTGAATAAAACGTCCATGAACGTTTGTTTGCATGTTTTTGTGTTGGATGTGTTCTTAATTCCACTGGGTAAATACCAAGAAGTGCAATTGTTGGAATGTGCTTGGCTCTGTAAGAAACTGCCGAACTATCTTCCAAACTGGCTGCACCGTTGTGACACCTTGAAACCCAGCAAGCCCCCAGGAGAGTCCCCGTTGCTACACATCTTCACCAGCAGCTGTCACTGCCGGGGCTTGGGGTTTTAGTCATTCTGATCAGGGTGCGGGTTCCCCTGGTTTCATCATTTCCATGGTTCTTTTCAAAGAACTACCTTGTGGGTAACTTGATTTTCTCTACTATTTTCCCGTTTTTGATTGCAAGGATTTCTGTGTTAATTTATTATTTCTTTTGCTCATTCTTTAGGCTTATGTTAAGGATGTTTCTCTTGTTGACTAAGGTAAAAAGCCTAGGATGTGGTTTTTAGACCTGTATTGGTTTCTAATACACGTTCTCTAAGTACTGCTTTCTTTGACACCCCAACATTTTGGTAAGTTGTAATTTTGCTTTCATTTCATTCAAAATATTTTCCAATTTATCTTCAGACTCCTTTGACATAGGTGTTGTTTAGGGCATTTTAAAATTTCCAAATATTCATGACCCCTCCAGCTATCTTTTTGTTGTGTATTTTTATATTAATTCTACAGTTGTCTGAAGACATCCCTTCTATGATTTCAATTATTTTTCATTTGTTATGATGCATTTTATAACCCAGGATATTACTTGTGATGAACATTTCATGTAAGCTTAAGATGACTGTGTTCTGCTGTGGTTGGATAGAGTCTTCTATAAATGTCAATTTGATCGAGTTAATCGATAGTGCTGTGTGGGTCCACTACATCCTGAGTGATTTTCTGCTTGCTTGATTTCTCAGTTACTAAAACAAGCATGCTGGAGTCTCCAACCATGATAGTCATTTTCTGTTTCTATTTCGGTTTGATCGGTTTCTGCCTTATGTGTTTGGATGCTCTTTGTTAGGTCATACATGTTTAGGATTGCTACGTGTTTTTGGAAAATTGATCGTTTTGGCAGTAGGCAATACCTCTGATAATTTTCCTTGTTCTGGAGTCGTCTTTGTCTGACATTAATATAGCTTCTCCAGTTTTCTTTCAATGAGTTTTAGCATAGCAAAATTCTCTCTATCATCTTTCTTTTAACCCATCTGAATTTTATATGTGAAGTGAGCTTCCTATAGGCCAGACAGTTTTGTCTTTTATCCACTGTGACGATTTCTTTACTGTTGCTGCTGGTTAATATGATTGGATTGATGCCTCTTAATCCAGTTAATTGATTTTTTTGCAGCTGCTTTCTATTCATTACATTTGTTTTGATTACTTCCTTCTGTCTCCTTGCCTGTGTCTCTTGTTAGCTTTGGGAATCCCCAAGTACTCTCACTTAGGGAGTCTCTTCTTGCAGCTCTGTCAGCTGGAACCCACTGTTGGTGAGGTGGCGAGGGGTGTGTGTTGGGGGGAAGTGCTTTAATCTTTATGATTAAGTCTTGCTATTTCAGTGGGCCTGTGTTTCTGGTCTGTGACCTTCACACATGTTTCTTAGCATATTTTTCCTCCTTCAGGTGACATAAGATGGCTATAGGGTCTGGAATCAGTGTCTTTACCTTAGATGGAATAATTCTGGACCAGAATTCTCTGGTCTTTCCTTTGTTATAGAGAAGGATCACAGCACATTTCACAATGGCTGCTCTTCTCCCTCTGGAATCTGGGAAGGAACTTTCTTTGTTTTTTTTATGTTGGAGACTTTTTTGCTATACTTTATGCAGTCTTTCTAGGTGTTTTGTAAAAAGAGATTTCCAGATAATCTAGTCTATAATCAAGTAGAAGTCCTTTAATCTGTTATTCAACAAGTATGGACTGAGCACACACTACGTGCCAGGCATTCTGTTAAGTCACAAGGATACAATTGTAAATAATTTAGATCTAGATTTTGCTTTCCCAAAATTTGCAAACTTGTGGACAAGATGGTTATTGCACAAGGAATTATAATAATATGCTTGTAGCATATATAATGCACAAGAAAAACAGGTATTCATTAGAGGAATGTCCCTCTGCACCTTCTGCTAACAGAGTCTTCAACTTTGATGAAATTCTTACTTCCTCAGAGTCCCTGATTTCTTCATACATCCTAGGGTCATCCTCATTCTGCCCTCAGAAATTCCCAAGTCTCCTTTTAGTTCTCAATATCTTGACAGACATCCTCCACCTTCCACATTCTGCTTGATCTTCATCAAAGCCTTAGTCCCTTTCATACATATATTTAAGACTTTTGGTTAATTAAAAAATAAGCATCATGGGAAAACTGGATATTCACATGCAAAAGAATGAAGTTGGGCCCTTACCTTACTTTGTATGCAAAAATTAACTTAAAATAAATTAAAGACCTAAAGGTAACATCTGAAACTATAAAACTGTTAGAAGAAAACAGGCAATGATATCTGGGTAAGACACCAAAACCACTGGCAGAAAGAAAGGAAAAAAAATAAATGAGTGGGAGTGTATCAAACCTTAAAATTTCTGCATAGTAAAGGAAATAATCAGCAGCGTGAAAAGGCAACTACGGAATGGGAGAAAATATTTGCAAATCATATATCTGATAAGGGGTGAGTCACCAGAATACATAAACAACTCCCAAAACTCAACAACAGTACAAAAACAGCATAGTTCAAAAATGAGCAAAGGACATGAATACATATTTCTCCAAAGAAGGCAGGTAGATGACCAACATAGAGAATATAGATGACCACATAGAGAGTATGAAAAGATGGTCAACATTACTCATCATAGGGGAAATGCAAATCAAAACAACAATGAGCTGTCATCCCACACCTGTTAGGATGACCATTATCAAAACACAGAGTATAACAAGTATTCAGGTGTTGGTGACAATGTGGAGAAATTCGAAGCCTTGTGTATTGTCTGTTGTGCATTGTAACATGGAGCAAACATTGTGGAAAACAGTATAGAGAGTCTTCAAGGAAATGAAAAATTGATAATCCAGTTTTACCATTGGAATACCATGTGATCCAGCAATCCTACTTCTGAATATATATATATATATATATATATATATATATATATACCCGAGAGAACTGAAAGCAAGATCTCAAAAACATATTTGTGTACATATGTTCTTGCAGCATTTTTCACAATAACCAAGACGTAAAAGCAACCCGAGTGCCCAACAACAGATGAATAAACAAATATCATATATACATGCAAAGGAATATTATTCAGTCTTGAAAAAGAGAGAAATGCTGGGGCACCTGGGTGGCTCAGTCGGTTAAGCATCTGCCTTCGGCTCAGGTCATGATCTCAGGATCCTGGGATCCAACCCCACTTGGGGCTCCCTGCTCAGCGAGGAGTCTGCTTCTCCCTCTGCCCCAACCCCTGTTCGTGCACCCTCTCTCTCTCTTTCTCTCTCTCATAAATAAATAAAATGTTTTAAAAAAGATAGAAATGCTCTCAGTGCTACAGAATGAGTAAATCTTGAAGGACACTGTGCTAAGTGAAGTAAGTAAATCACAAACAGACAAAGACTATTACTGCACTTATATGAGATATCTAAAGTATTCAAATTCTTAGAATCAAAGTCAAACATTGGTTGTATGGGGGTTCCTAGGGAGAGGAGAAGAAGCAGAGTTGTTTTTCAATGAATAGAGTTCTATTTTGAAAGGTGAAAAAGTTCTAGAGATCTGTTGCACACCAATGTGCATGTAGTTAATAGTATTGTACTGTCCACTTAAAATGGTTAAGATGGTAAAAAAATACACTTTGTAAACTTTATTTCTTTCTTTCAGATATTTGAGCTTTTATATCTTTAAGTGCATGATAATCTGCTTTTCAGAATTTTCATAGACACACATATTTGTTTCTATGATAATGTAAGTTTAAAAATGAAGTGCATAGTTTTGTATAAATGATAATTTCTCCACTACTAAGAAAATATAGTTTATGCCACAAATATATTCTAAAATACTTTCTTTGCAACTGTCTCAATAAATCTCTTGACAACCTGAGCTGATTTAAACACCAAAGAGATTTTACTTTTTACAATTAGGTTCAGATACACCCATACAAAAATAATGAAGAATTAAGAGCACATCTTTCTTGTCCAAAAAAAAAAAGACAACATTTTTCAGCCTCCTTTTAATTATAGGAAATTATACTCTTTCCGTTTTCTGAGTTTTACTAAATTAAGTGTGCAAGGTGCTAAAGAGAAGCCAACTAAAAGCTTTCGTTCCAGTTCATCAAATTTGATTTTAATTATGAGTGGTTAATTAAAATAAGGCCCTGTTGGGAAGGTTTAAGCAACTGGGATTGCTTAGACGAGAGAACAGAAGCCTCTGGAAGGTGTGCAAGCAGAGGGAGATGATGAGAAATATTACAGAGCCTACCAGGAGGGAATGTGAATTTGACCAGGAGCATCAGGGATTTTAGATTAGATTTAGAAATGGTTTCTTAGGGGTTCTTACTGAATAATAACATGGATGTATTGGCCATAAGTTTACTTTGTTATTCTTCATCTCGACGGGAACTCTGTAAGGTGAGTGTTTTTTATCTCATAGAGGCTGGGGGAAGCTCAGAAACTTTCTTGAGACGACACAGCTGCCCCATAACTGGGCCAGGACTTTTGCCTGGATTCTCTGATTCCAAGATGGGCCTGCTACCACCCGACCCCGCGCTGTGCGGGCGGCCATCGAGCCTCGGGAGCTGCACCTGTGCATTGCAGCCCCTTCCGCACCCCGCGCGTCCCGAGGGGTTGTCTCCAGCAGCCCGCAGATGTTTGCTGGGCGCGGGCTTCAGCGGGAGGCCCCGCGCGGATGCCCCCGTTCACAGTTCACTGTCTTCCACTGCACTAGGCAGCCCCGCGTGTTCTCGTTTTACTACTGACCTTCAAGGTCATGACATTCTCGTCTGCCCCAGGGATGTCTTACACCTGACTGTGGCCCAGCGACCACCAATAAACTATCTCCTTTCTTCCCGGCTTGGATTCCATACGTAATGCTCACAAACACTCACAAGCACAGGGCAGCTGTAGTTATAACCCTGGGGAAAAGGAGAGGAAAACCATGGGAACCTGCCTCATCCATCTTGGAAGCCCACCGAGAAGCCCCTTCTGGATCTCCACCAATCTTGCTCTGCTCCTGGAATCTCTGTGCGCTTTTCTTTAAGCAAGAGTAAACAGAGGAAGAGAATTTATCATTTGACCTACAAATTAATTAATTGTGTTTTGGTTTTTGTCTTTTAATGGGAAACACGATGTTTCACCCTCGTTATGTAACAAGGTGGTGATAGACTAGTCTGAACTTCCCAGACTTTGAAACACGTATCGTCAGCCATGTGTGTGTTTAAATAGAGCAAAGAGTTTCAATTTTAATGAAAAAGAATTAAAATGCATAAAGGTTTTTAAGCAATTTAATCCTTCTCTAGTCCCAATATGTCCCCAGTTCCATGAGGGAGAATCAAACTGTTGGGTAGAGTTTGGACCTGACTTACTTGGAGTCCGAGAGTCCTTAGTTCGAATGCATAATGGGCATTGGGCCCTCTGGCTAGCTCTAGCTGTGTGACTCGGGGAGAGGCTGTTTGGTTGTTTTAAGTCTCTTGGGTGAGATGGGTATAAAAACACCTGCCTCACAGCATTGAGGGTTAGGTGATTGGCAGCACTTGGGAGGTGCTCAAAAAATGGCAGCTCGTTATTTAAATGGAATGAGTGTGGAATTTTACATTTAAAAGCAAAAACATATTTCAACTTCCTAGCCAAACAGAACCATGACCTTCCCAGCATCACCATCTAGGTGGATGCAAGCAACGCAGCTCATTGTCTCCTCGGCTGAATCATGAAGGCCCATCAAAGCATAACAACTGCTTGAGGCAGACAACAGTTTACCCCAACAACGTCTTTGTACACGGCTTCCTTTATATTCTTCATGGTGCTATGGTACTCCTGGGCAATTTATTTATTTATTTATTTATTTATTAAGATTTTATTTATTTATTTGACAGAGAGAGAGAGACAGCGGGAGAGGGAACACAAGCAGGGGGAGTGGGAGAGGGAGAAGCAGGCTTCCCACTGAGCGGGGAGCCCGATGCGGGGCTCGATCCCAGGACCCTGGGACCACGACCTGAGCCGAAGGCAGACGCTTAACGACTGAGCCACCCAGGCACCCCACTCTTGGGCAATTTAAATTGTTTTCCTTGCAACAAGATAAAAACTTGAGACCAATATTATCCAGTGTATCCCTGGATAATATTTTTTGGACTGAGTGAAAATCAGATATAATAGTTCTGTGGTGTCAATGCTCAAAAAGTAATTTTTATTACATTTATGAGTTTTTTTTCCTGTGAGATCTTTATCTGGCAGTTAAATATTTCCTGGGTCTTGATAATAAATATTAAAGAATACATTTCGGGGTGATGTGCTTCCCCCAGCAGATGACTTGACATCTTAAATCTCACAGTGAAAATAAGATGTGTGTAGTAAATGAGGGTTTTGTTTAGTTTTAACAAGCTATGTTTAGGCTGTGTAGGTAAAAAAGTGGGTGTTCTCCCTGTTGGTTTTACAATGCAGTGATTAATCCAGGACCATAGTATAGAAGCACTATACTTTCCTGGAGGTCATGGTGAAATGCAGGGTTGAGGGCACAAGCCTGTGACTGTTGCCAGGAAACCATTCTAATATTAGCAGCGTGGGATCAGCCATTCATTTGTGTATCCATTCAACAAATATTTGTTGAAGGCTTGTCATCTTCTAGGTATTGGGGTACAGCAGCAAGCAACACAAAAGGTCACGTGTCTCACAGAGCACGCATCCTGATGTGGGGGTGGGAGGGTCAGACAGAACAGACTTAGGTAAACAACGCAGATACTGCCGTACTATGATGAAAATATAACAAAATAGTGACCTCCGTGCTGGGGATCGGGGAGAGTGTGTCCGAGAGTCCTGACTCGCGGGAAGAAGTCCTGGGGATCTCAGGAAGAGCCGTGGGACCGAGGTCACAGAGCCAGTGAAGGGCTGGGGTCAGAAATGCGTGTGGGACGAAGCACAAGCTCCAACAGGATCAATGGAGTGCTGTGGCCCTGAAAGAGGGTCTGAGTGTGGGGAGAAGGGACTGGAGGAGCAGATAGTGTCCGTTCCAGATGAAGTCTCCAACAATGGTGAGGAGTTTGGGGAGGCCATCAAGGACTTAAAGCCAGAAAACTACCTTACTTTTTAGTAGGGTTAGACTGGTGGCCACATTCGAAGGAGATTGTGGGTGAGGAAAAGTGGAAATGGGGACAGTAGTGTGAGATTTGTTTCAAGAGACCACACCATGGTTCAGATGGCTGGTTGGGGAGGGGGCTGGAACTCGGGGTCTCCCAGCACGTTGCGCCAGTGCCTTGGCTGGGACAAAGAGTGAAATTCCCTCCTTGTTCCATGTTCCCTCAGCCCGAACCCTGATCAACCATTGCGTGTTCTCTGTAATTTACCATTGGCTCACTGAGGTTGTTTGGCAAGAAACAAGGAGCAAAGACTCATCAGTGTTAGTGCAGGTACCCCACAGCTTACTTGAGAAGGAGAGTTCTGGAAAACAGACAATCCAATACTCCCAGTAAAGGCTTAAGGGTTATTTCCACTTAAATGTTTGTATTTGGTGCACGTCCTAGTGTGTCAACTCAGTAGATACTGTTTATGTTTGACACCTGCCCCTGGGAACTGAAATCAAATCCAGGTTTTATTTTATTTTTTAAAGATTTTATTTATTTATTTGAGAGAGAGAGACACAGCGAGAGCAGGAACACAAGCAGGGGGAGTGGGAGAGGGAGAAGCAGGCTTCCCGCCGAGCAGGGAGCCCGACGCGGGGCTCGATCCCAGGACCCCGGGACCATGACCTGAGCCGAAGGCAGACGCTTAACGACTGAGCCCCCCAGGCGCCCCTCAAATACAGATTTTAAAGAGCAGATTCACAAATACACTTTAAAATACACTTATATTTCATGCTAGGAAATGCCTATCCTTAGAATATAGGCATGCAGTGGCGCCCCAGGCTGGCTCAGCGGGCTAAGCGTCTGACTCTTGATTTCAGTTCAGGTCATGATCTCAGGGTCATGAAATCGAGCCTCGCATCGGGCTCTGTGCTGGGCTTGGAACCTGCTTAAGATTCTTTCCCTCCCTCTCCGTCTGTCCCTTCACCCCCGACCATGTGCACGTGTATGCGCCCCCTCTCTCAAAACAAAACAAAAACAATACAGGCACACATTGTTTTATTTCTTACTTTCTCAGTGATCACAAATTAGGTATTTCCCTTTAATTTAAAATGTTAATACATCAAGTGAAAGAAGACAGTCTGAAAAGGCTACATAGTGTAGTACCCCAATTATATGTATTCTGGAACACGCAAAACTATAGAGATAGGAAAAAAGATCCGTGGTTGTCAGGGGTTCATAGGGGGAAGGGAGGTTTGACTAGGTGAAACACAGAGAGTTTTTAGGGGTCAGAACTGTTCTGTATGATACCATAATGGCAAGCACATGGCATTTAACATTTGTGGAAACCCACAGAACTTTACAGAACATACAATGAACCTCAATCTATGGAAATTTAAACTTCACTTAGAAAGCTAAGGATCTCAGGGTGGAATGCAGACTGTGCATGACAAATGTATGAAACAACCTCACTGAAGGGACTCAGGGCAAAAAATGTTGAAGTCCGTAGGTTTGGGAATGAGCAGTCTGTGAGACTAAAGCCAAAGTAAGCACTGTGCTCTGTGGATTGCATTGCCTCCCCCAAGGGTCGGGGCTGACAATGTTTCACCAATGCTGCTTTGTGTTCATCCTGGGTTTGAACAATTAAGTGCATGCCTGAGACGTAGTGGGAGCGGGGTTTCTCACTGTTAGAGGTGGAGTTTACGGATAAGCAAGGGGAGGAGACTACAGTGATCCACGTCATAATGGATAGCATTGGAAACCAGTAGAACCCATGTTAGTTAATATGAATACAGAGCTTTACATATAGAAATACCAGTAGATGCGTGTAAGTCCACACATTAATATGCATATATGTATTTACTTGCTCTGTCTGCTTATACAGCCTAAAAGAAATAATACCCCAGTAAGTACATGCATCTAACACCGTTCTCCACTAAAATGAACCAGGGAGCCTCAAAGAAATGGCTGGTTCTAGGACTGGGTCACAAAATACACCAGGGGAACCTAGAGAATGTCATAGTGTCAGAAAATAAGGGAGTGCTAACTGATGGAGGCACGCTCCCGTGGCACTGGAGTCAGCCGGAGAGACTGCCAGGGGCCATAGCTGGCGTGGTTTGAGCACACACAAAAAAGTAAGAAGCTTTGGATTATAAAAATATATATAAAATAGATATCCGAGACTTCATACTGATCTAAATAAATGCGGGGAATAGACACAGCCCACATGAAAAAGAATTTCAAACAGATAATTTAGGATTATCCTGTCCACTCGATGAAAGGAGGTGTAATTGCCAGCTCCTTGAATAGGGGCTGAACAGAGTGACTTCTTTCCAAAGAGTAAGGTAGGGGAAGGTTGGGGGGTAACTTTACAGTGGAGAAGCTTGACAGCATGACGTCAGCCAGGGACCAAGGTCAGCATCAGGAACGCTAAACCATGTGATGGCATAAACCTTGACACAAGACAAGAATGGTGCTTTATTTCTGTGATCTTCTTCCTCCATGCTTTTCCTCAAGAGAAGCATCAGAAGAATTCCAACAGAGGCGTGGTCTACAAAGCTGCTGACCAGTTTTCTTCAAAGCTTTCAAGGTCATCGGAGACATAAAATGTTTGAGAAAGTGTCACAGCCAAGAGGAGCCTAGGTAAACATGACAACTGCTCGTGGCATGGGGTCCTGGAACAGAAGAAGGACATCAGGTGAAAACCAGGAAGTCTGAATGAAGTGCGAACTTTAGTTAATAATGTACCAATACTGGTTCGCTCATGGTAACATGTGTAGCTATATAACCAATTATAACAAATGGATGGTAGTGGAGGATGTTAACAGAAGAAAGTAAGTGGGATATACTGGAACTCTCTGTACTACCATCTTAATTTTTCTATAAATCTAAACCTGTTCTAAAAATTAAAGTCTATTTACAGAATGTCATGGAGGAAGACTTCCAGTTAAAGGTGAGATGGAGAGGTGCATTTCTCCCTATTCCTACTGCCATGAACAACTCACACCCCAGATATCACGTATAAAATGAACAGAAACGGGTAGTCAGATAGGTCACGTTGCCAATGTAAAACATGAAAACATTAAACTTTTAGAAGAATATGTAGAAAAAAATCTTCAGGGCCTGTGGATAGGTGAAGAGCTCTTAGATATGATGCTGAGAGTAAAATCTATAAAAGAAAAAAAGAATTGATAATGTTGAACTTCATCAAATGAAAACATTTAGGTGTGCAAAAGACCTTGTTAAGAAGACGAAAAGAAAATCTACAGATTAGAGAATGTAATTGCAAGCAACACCCCTAACAAAGGACTCAAGTGTGAATATATAAAAAAAATTCTCAAAATACAATGGGAAAAATATATGAAATTGGCAAAAGTCATGAATAGATATTTTGCCAAAGATGGATGCCGATAAACACATGGAAAGGTATTTGAACACATGAATCGCTAAGAAGTGCAAATTAAAAGCCCAACATGATATCAATACGTATCTATGAGAATGGTTAAAAAAAAGAAAAAAAAAACAGTGGCACCAGGAACTGCTGGTAAGGATGCAGAGAAACTGGAATCTTCCTAATGTACCAGTCTGGAAGAAAGTTAGACAGTGTCTTTAAGAAACCAAACATAGACTTAGCATATGATACAGAGATCACACTTGTGGGCATTTATCTCAGAGAGATGAAAACTTATGTCTACACAAGAAACTGTATACAAATGTTCATAGCAATTTTATACTTAATGGTCAAAAACTGGAGAAAAGGCAAATGTCCTATAGAAGGCGAATGAGTAAACAACAGCCGTGCAAAAGAACACACTGTTGCTACAGTCACCAAATTATAGAGGCGGAGAGCAGGTGAGTGGTGCCAGGGGTTAGCTGTAGCACGCGGGGACTTCTTGTGATTATGGAGCAGTTTTTTATCTTGAATATGGTGGTGGTTACACAAATGTACACATGCAATAAAATGGTACAGAACCACACACACACACACACACACACACACACACACACACAACAATGGTAAATCTGCATGATGTCTGTGCATGGTTCCAGTGTCAATGTCCTAGTCTGATATTACGCCCACCTATGCAAGATGTTAAGATGTTACCATTGGAGAAACCTGGACAAAGGGCACAGGGACAACTCCACTACTTTTGCAACATCCTGTGATTGATGATTATGTCAACATTACAATTGCTTCAAATGCCACGGAGGACACTGAACTTCTCTGGAGAAAATACAGCACTTCGTGTTTTTACTCATCTGCCTTTATTAAGGCTACCAGTTGAAAATACCTGCATAAGGTGATCATATCACGCGTTCGCTGCTAGTATACTGGAGAGTTTCCTCTTGGCCGTAAGGGGTTTCCAGAATGAAGATGGGAAGTGGCGATGTTGGTAGTGCTGGTGGAGGAATCCATGGTTATGGGACTGGGAGGGATCCGAGAGCTGGGACATCCTGGGGAAAAGCACCGAAGGCGAATGAAGATTGCAAATGGTGGTGTGGTTAGGAAAGGTGAATGTGTCCCGTAGGGAGGCATCTCTAGGGTTGGGCGAAGCCCAAGGACAGTGGAAGAGCCTCCAGGGTGTGGAGGCCCCAGGCACTGACTATGGCAGAGAAGCAGGGTGCCGTTTAAGGAGCTGGTTGCTGTCCTCATGTCTTATGAAAAAAATCCTTTCATGTAATGCAGGAAAAATAAAAAATTCTTACCCAGAACTTGATTAGTTGATGGAAAGCCAAAAATAACCCAAGCCATATGTTAGGAGGAAGAAAACAGTTATATTTAAATCATGGTTCTTAGAAAATAAGGCAATTTTTAAATGTGGGTGAAAAGACAACCCAGAGAATGGGAGAGATACTTGCAAATCATATTTCTGATAAGGGTTTCGTGTCCAGAATATATAAAGAGCTCTTGAAATTTAACAATAAAAGACAAATGGCCCAACTAAAAACACGGGCAAAACATTTAAATAAATATGTCTCTGAAGGAGATCTGCAAATGAGAAAGAATCCACGAGAAGATGCTCAAAATCATTAGTCCTCGGGGAAATGCAAATCGAAACCACAATGAGACGTCACCTCACATCCACAAAGATTGGTATAATAGTAAAAAAAGAAAAGAAACTTGCAAGTTTCTTTTAGGATGTTGACCAAAACGAGATTCTCATATGTTGGGGGTGGGGATGGAAAATGCACAGTCACTGTGGAAATTTCCTCAAAAAGTTAAATATACAATTACTGTATGATCCAGCAATTCTACTCCTAGTTACATGCCCAAGAAAATTGAAAACATATATTCACACAAAAATTTGTACGTGAATATTCATAGCAACGTTATTGTAGCATCTATAAAATAGAAATCATCGAAATGTCCATGAGCTGATGAAGGAATAAACCAGAAATATGGCATATGTCCATATGAAGAAATTTAATTCATCGTAAAAACAAATGGAATATTGCTACATGCTGAACCTTAGCTATAACACATGAACTCAAAACAATACGCCAAGTGAAAGAATCAAGACAAAAAAGCCACCGATTTTATGATCCCATGTATATGAAATGTCCTGAACAGTCAAATCCATAGGGACAGAACGCAGATCACTGGTCGGCGGAGGTTGGGGAGTTCGCGTACGTTTTTGGGGTGGCGAAATGAACTGGAATCGGGTAGTGGTGCTGGAGGTATAGTGAGCACTCTGAGGACACTGAGAAATAGACGTTAAGTGGGGGAAGTGATGTTGTGTGACTTACATCTCAATCAAGGAAACAGAGGGTTTCCTTTGTTCCCCTCACGTGGGTACTAACACTCACAGAAACGAAAGCCATTAGGAAGGAACTGAGTCAGACGTGGGCAGCCTTGTCTTTCAGAGAAGCAAGCAAGGAAAAGAAAAAAATAAGACAATTTAGAATTCATGTATCTTCTGCTTCATTTTCTTTTTTAAGTCAAACTGTGTGTTTCTAAAGAATACAGACATTCTTAATCATTTCATCATTTATCCATCCTGGGGATTTTTAAAAAAAGCCTTTCCGTTCTCTACCTGCAGTGTTGTAGAAGGAAGGAATTATGCCAGAGGATGGGCAGCAGACCATGAAAATCAAATAAATTAATTTGGCTTTTAACTGTTGTTGTAAAAAGTTCGATAGAAGTTGGCTTACATTTTGGATAAATGTGGACTTTTCCCCTCTTGCAAGCTCAAGCCATTGTCATAAAAGATACATGGTTATATTTGCTATTCAGAGCCTTGTTTAGTGGGTGGGTTACAGCATGAATTCCCCAGCATCACAGAGACCATGAAATAAAACACTGGCCCCATCCTATATGTGCCGAGTCACACACTTTTCTTACTTCTCCCCCTAAATGTGAGGACTTATGGACTAAGATGTTAGCACATCAGCTCTGTCAGAGAAGTCTACCCCAAGTCACTCAACAAGATCTATTTTTAAAACCTTCACAATTGCACTCAAAGAAGGAAAACTAAGAATCAAATGCCCCATAGTCTGTGTATGAGTTCCACAAACTTTAGCCAGAAAAATAAAAGGGGTTGACAAATGTCACCATGGGCCACGCATATCCCCACGGGAGCCCAAGCAAGCTTTGTAAGATGACATTGTACATACGTAGACATGTTTGTCCCACTCTGGGAAGACACCGTATCCTCATCGTGCAACCTCTGTTGAGGGAATATTTTAATGAGAATATGTATATCCTGTTAATGCTTTCATGTTGGTGGATTTGGTTCAGGGGAAATAGGGTGGTGAGCAACTGAGGTTAGGGAATACAATAGAGGGGACATTTGGGTTATACCATGAAATAAAAAGCCCCACTTGAAAAGAAACAAGATGGCAGTTGAACACAGGGGTGTATCTTCCACTCTGAATCTCATAGAAAAGGCAGGAAATATCTACGGTAGAAACAGACTCATAATAACAACAAGGAAAATGTTTTCAAACTTAGCTGCAGCATTTTGAGGAATTTTAAAAACAGGGGATGGAAGAGAAACCAGTGAAAATAAAAACATTAATGAAAACAGGTAGGAAAATTCTGTTGCTGTCAGTTTTATCAGTGAAGCCCAGAAAGTCTCCAAGAGAAAAGTCACCAATATTGTACAGAAATGATACTGTTTTCAACAAATGATGTTGGGACAATAGAACATACAAAAAATATGCATATACATCTTCGTTTCACCTAAAAATGAACTAAAAATTGATCACAGATCTAAATATAAAAGGGAAGGCTTTAAAACTTTTTTAGAAGAAAACAGAGTAAAAATCTTGGTGTCTTTATGTTAGGCAAGTATTTTTCAGACGTGACACCAAAAAATAATCCATAAGAGAAAAAATAAGATCTAATTTCACTTTGTTCAAATTAGTAACATTTACATTTGAAGACATCCTTAAAAGATTCAAAACGAAGCCAGAGACTGGAAGGAAATTTTTGTGAATCACACATCTGATTAAAGATTCCTCTCTGCAGTATGTAAGGAGCTCTTTAAATTCCACAGTGAGGAAACAGACATCCAATTTTAAAAGATCTGAACACACACTTTACCAGAAAAGATATATGGATGGCAAGTACGCTCAGGAAAATGCTCAGTATCATTCATCCTTAGGGAAACACAAATTAATGCCTCAGTGGGATACCACTGCACTCTTCAGGGAAGCTTAAAATCCCAAAGAGAAGCACCATGATACGGAATGCCAGCAATAAAGCTGGGCGATAGAAAATGCAGGGAAGGGGCTCCTGGGTGGCTCAGCAGTTTAGCGTCTACCTTCAGCTCAGGTCATGATTCCCAGGGTCCTGGGATTGAGCCCCGCATCGGGCTCCCTGCTCCGCGGGAAACCTGCTTCTCCCTCTCCCACTCCCCCTGCTGGTGTTCCCTCTCTCGCTGTCTCTCTCTCTCCTGTGTCAAAAAATAAATAAAAATCTTTAAAAAAAAATGCAGGGAAATGCAAAATGATGTTGTCACTTTGAAAGACAGTTTGGAAATTTTGTATAAACTTACCATATAACACAACAACTGAACTCTTAGGTATTTACACAAGCGAACTGAAGCTTAAATTAGTACAAAACTCTCCTTGAATGTTTATAGCATAGCAGCTTTATTTGTAATTGCTAATATCTTGGAGGGAAGTATAACAGGGAAATGGTTAAAGCACAGTGTGGTGTATGTGATTAAACGATCAAAGTATTGAGTCATGCAGCCACAGAGGGCTATATATTGTATGATTCCATTCATATGGTATTTGGGAAAAGGAAAGCGTATTAATCATTGCCATTGGTTGGGGAAGGAGAGGGTGATTGAAAGTTAATTTGAAACATCAGCTGGATGCTATGGGGTATCAGAATGGAAATCAGACCACGGCTGATGAAACAGGCTGTATTACAAATATATGCAAAATTCGTTCCAGAGGAAGGGCGGAGGGGGAGGGGAGAAACTTTTGGAAAGTAGGGTTTTCACTGGAAAGTAGGTATCTAAAGACAAAAGGAACTGTACATAAGCAATATACTCTAGTTGGTAAATATTATTTCTTGGAAATGCAAAGAACCCAGACTAGCTAAAATAATTTTGAAAAAGAACAAATTTGGAGAACTCTCATTTCCTAATTTTAAGTTACTATAAAGCTATAAAAATCAAGAGACTGTGGTACTGGCCTAAGGATAGACATATCAAACAGGGAATTAGAATTAAGAATCCAGAAATAGGGGCACCTGGGGGGCTCAGTCAGGTAAGCGGCTGTCTTTGGCTCAGGTCATGATCTCAGGGTGCTGGGATCAAGTCCTGCATCAGGCTCCCTGATCGGCAGGGAGTCTGTTTCTCCCTCTGATCTGTTTCTCCCTCTCTCCCTCTGCTGCTCCCCCTGCTGGTGCGCGCTCTCTCTCTCTCTCTCTCTCTCTCTCTCTCTCTCTCTCTCAAGTAAATAAATAAAATCTTAAAAAAAGAATCCAGAAATAAACCCCTGTATCTGTGACCAACTGACTTTTGCAAAGGTGCCAAGAACCTTAACGGGGAAAGCATAGTCTTTCCAGCAAATGTCACTGGACAACTATTCCTCCAAATGCAAAAGAATGAAATTAGACCTTACCTCACACCATGTATAATTCCCAAATGGACTAAAACCTAAACGTAAGAGCTAAATGTATACAACTATTAGAAAAAAACAGAGGTATAATTCTTTGTGACCTTGTGTCGAAGAAATACAAACAATTAGAAGCGATATCATGAGCAATTATATGCCAACTAATTAGGCAATCTGGAAGAAATGGATATGTTCCTAGAGACATATAAACTACCAAAACTGAAACAGGAAGAACAGACCCATAATCAGCAAGGAAATTAAAGCAGTCATCAAAAATCTCCCAACAAACAAGAGTGCAGGGCCAGATGGCTTCCCAGCGGAATTTTACGAAACATTTAAAAAAGAATTAATACCTATTCTTCTGAAACTGTTTCAAAAATAGAAATGGAAGGAAATTTCCAAACTCATTCTATGAGACCAGTATTACCTTCATCCCAAAACCAAAGACCCCACTAAAAAGGAGAATTACAGATCAATATCCCTGATGAACATGGATGCAAAAATTCTCACCGAGATACTAGCCAATAGGATCCAATAGTACATTAAAAGGATTATTCACCACGACCAGGTGGGATTTATTCCCTGGGCTGCAAGTTTGGTTCAACATCTGCAAATCAATCAATGTGATATAATACATTAATAAAAGAAAGACCAAGAACCATGTGATCCTCTCAATTGATGCAGAAAAAGCATTTGACAAAATACGGCATCCTTTCTTGACAAAAACTCTCCACCATGTAGGGATAGAGGGAACATACTTCAATATCATAAAGGCCATCTATGGAAGACCCACAGCGAATATCGTCCTCCGTGGGGAAAACCTGAGGAAAGATCCCTTCTTTACAACACCACAAGCCCACAGATAAATAAAATTAGTTGCATTTCATTAGAATTGTTATTATCATTATTTCTTTCACAAGACGCCATAAAGAAAAAGAAAAGCTACAGAGCATCCACGTTTCTAATCAGAGCCCGTCTACCACCCACAGACAGGCCCGTCTGGCTCATGCCTTCCTGGGACCTGAGCTATTTTCCTAAACTCCTCTTCTGGGTGTTGCTAAGCTTAGAAGGAGGGCAGGTCTCTTATTGTTTGTTTCCGAAAACCTAAGAAATATTTTCAATAGGCTGAATACCCAAGAGAGCCAACCAGGGCTAAAAGACAGCTGAGGTGAACCCTGGTGAGTGAGGGTGGATATACGTGACTTACTTGCTCTGGGCCCGTCTCGTCCTTTGTCACCCAGGAGTAACAAATCACATGGTGGGCTTCGTTTGCCTGGAAATCTGAGCGTGTGTCAGTAAGAGGGCAGTGCCTTCTTTAAGGTCTCTGAGTTCTTTGCTGCTTGCCCTGTTCAGAGGCAGCATCTAACCCCAACTGCTGACATCTGGGCAGGCTCTGTGACTGCTTTGGCCAACAGAACACAGCAGAAATGACACCCTAGCATTTTCTAGGCTGAGACCTTAAGGGACAAAGAGCTTCAACTTTCTGTCTCCGGAAACACGTGTGTTTGGCCCACAGCCGCCATGCTGTGAGGAAACCCAAGCAGCCGAGGCTGCCAGCTGGTGGCCATGGATGAGCGCCCAGACTAGGATCAGCACCGAGGCCACGAGCCAGGTGGATAGGCCATCCTAAAGTGGACCCGAAAACCCCACTGGAGCTGTGCCTCCCTGAGCCTTCAAAGAGCAGAAAGGAGCAGAGATAAGAACCAATACCTCCCCTCAAAAGCTTAACATAATTTATAATTGCTTATAAAATATTGAAAATACCAATTAAAGAACTTAAATGTTTAAAAATTAAAATATCAGTTGAATAAACTCTTGATAACAGAAGACTAGAAAGATAGGGTTTAAT
This sequence comes from Callorhinus ursinus, assembly GCF_003265705.2. Lineage (NCBI taxonomy): Eukaryota > Metazoa > Chordata > Mammalia > Carnivora > Otariidae > Callorhinus > Callorhinus ursinus. Next base: position 18,399,347 of record NW_027397090.1, read on the forward strand.
TTTTTTTAAAAAAATGTGATTCTGGGGGCACCTGGGTGGCTCAGTTGGTTGAGCATCCAACTCCTGATTTTGGCTCAGGTCATGATCTCAGGGTGGTGAGATGGAGCTCCACATCGGGGTCCATGCTGGGCGTGGAGCCTGCTTAAGATTCTCTCTTTCCCTGTCCCTCTGCTCTTCCCCCCTGTTTGTGCTCTCTCTTTCTTTCTCAAAATCAATCAATAAAATAAAATCTTTAAAAAAGTGATTCTGTGTCTGCTAGTATTTCATTGACACACACGCATTGCCTCATTGAGTGAACTTGGCCACACACTTCCATTTCTGGGCCTTGGAGTCTTCCTCTATGGGTTTCTCTCAGATTAGAAGCAAAATGGTTTTTGAAATTATAAAAGAAATTTATAAATTATGAAAAGAAAACATAAAGCAAGTCAGGTTACATCAGCGGCTACTCTTAGTATAAAAATCGACCTCATAGAAGTACATTTTAATCAGGCTGCAGATGCAATGATCTATCGATTCCTACATTTATTTATAGGTTTGCATTTCCTTTGGTCTTTATATGTAGGCTTGTATTTGCAATGCATGGCAATAGCTGGTCAGTGACTAATTCCTGTGGCTACTTCCCAGGATAATGAAAAATGTCATTCATTGATGGAAGCTGAAAAAGAGATTAAGCAGGGATTTTCGGGGTCATTCTATTCTTTTTTGTTGAGGTTGAACCTCATTCTAATGTATCCCTCTTGCAGTTTTCAATGTGGCAATGGATTGCACAGAGCAATGTCAGATTGTCATGTCTGTGTCAGGACTCTTGCACGGAGCATTCTGGAACCGTCTGTGGAAACCACGTCTGGACCAATGCATCTTCACAGGCATGCCTGTTTTATGCATAGAATTACTTCCTCTTTTGAGATGACTCTGAGTGTTTTCATGACAGAGTTATAAAAATAGCAGGGACCTGAGGCAGGACTGAACGGGCAAATGGCCAACGCCCTGCTGACAGTGACGTTTTGTCAGGTCCAGATGGTGTGCTGATTTTCTCTCTGGCCTGGAGCCAGTGCCCGGCAGTCCCTAAAGCTGCCTGCCTGCTTCCTAACCTTGGAAACGGAGGATCCTGACGCTGAGTTTGATGGTGCGGACGGAGTCCAGCGTGCAAGCCAAAGAGGGCTTTCTGAGCTCCTGCTACCTGCAGGCAACTCATTGCTCACATCAAAATGTGCACACCTGGCACCCAACAGCCAGGATTTCAGTCTAAAGGGGAAGAAGCCAGAGCCTAGAGGTGTTAAGAGGCAGAGATGAGGGGCCAAGGCAGTGCCCAGATGCCCACAGGGCACTTATCAAGGGGTGCTGTGGAGGACTGGCTTTCTGCCAAGCCAACTTTGACCAGAGTCTCTATGCTGCTTCTTGACCATGGTTTCATTACCTTTAATTTAGAGCCACCTGAATTAAAGATAATTTAATTTGCACCATGCCTCCCACCTCCTCAATTCCAATAGACCTCCTTAGCTTCGGATCCCTGTGGGCATCTTCAGCCAGAGGCTGTCAGGGATGCTCCCCACATCCCTGCAACTAAGAGACACGGTTTAGACCTCCCACTGGCCAGTGAGGACTTTGGTCTTAGAAGGCCTGACAGGTACGTAGAGCTCGGCACCATGTCCTGACCCCAACCACCCAACTGTATCTGCTCAGAAAGAAGAAAGTGTTCTTACCCAGAAGATAAGGGCATCACATTTGGCTTTCCTACCAGAAAAATAATTAACACTCAAATCAGTTATGCAATTTATTAAAATGTGCATTAAACATAACTGATAAAACAGATTACGTTTCCTTAAAAATTTTTGGCTGGCTCATTTTTAATGCTAATATGAGGTTACAATATGATAGATCATTCCATCAATTGCTGAGTGAGCCTACTATTTGAATGAACAAGATCTTCCCTTCTTTTAGAACTAGTAGAACAGAAAATAGGCATGACATCCATTTGTTAATGAAGCCTATGTTGTTCTAGCAGCAAGACAACATACTATGGGAATGTCTTTGCCTGACAGGTGGGTCCCTCCCATCTGTAGTCTGACCGGAAGCAAAAAAACAAACAAGTGGACAAACAAAAACCAAAAAACCTGCAGTATCTTGAGTGGTTATTTCTTTAATTTCTCCTACCACACGACATTATGCTATGAGATTCATTTTCTCTGTGTGTATTTTGGCTGATCTTATTTCAGAGTATGGAGTGTAAGGGGGGATGACGAAGCATATCGCAATCTGAGAGAACAGATAACCTGGTGGTGTTTCCTTCTGGTCACCAATCGTTCCACTCATGCCAGAGGGTGGCCGTCCTATGCACCACCTGTTGAGTTTCCATGATCATTTTTGTCCTGAAGAGGGTGAATGATGGCCAAACCATCTATTGGGAGTCGTGTTAGAACCATTGATAATAAGGAATTTACGTCTGAAATCATTGTGTTTGCATATCTTAAATAATTAGCTTAGCTTCCAGAAACATGGGAATATATGAGATTTGAGAACCCTCAATCACAGTCACTGCCCCAGTGTGTGGTTTAAAGAACTGGAGAGGTGATGATAGGGTCGGGGGGGGGGACTGCGTATGGTCTGCGGACAGGAGCAGCTTTGAGGGAGAGTTGGTGGGGGAACTCTGAAGCCCAGAGCAGAGGAAGGAGATACAGTTGGCTGGCAAATCGAGTGGAAACTTAAGACAATTTTGAATCCCACCTGCAGCCATAGAAAAGAAACACAGTTAGTTGGTCTTTTGATAAGTTAGGAACTTAAAAACAAAACAAAACAAAAACCGAGAGGTATGGAAAAGAAAGAGAATGTGTTAGAAAGGAACAGACTCCTCCTGGCTCCATATTTTCCTGTGTGATACACGTCACTGATGGGGGTTTAGGGCAGCTGAGATTCAGCTCCTGTGTTCAGCCAGCAGAGAGACTGACTGCTTTTTAGAGGGCGCTCACTGGTTCTAAGGAAAGAATTATGATTCAACTGTAGGATGGACAGTCTGCTGATAAAAGTCACTCGCCAATCAACCAGGCTGGCTTGGTGGCTCAGTCAGTTAAGCATCTGGCTCTTGATTTGGGCTCAGGTCATGATCTCAGGGTTGTGAGATCGAGCACCACGTCAGGCTCCGCCACACTCAGCAAAGAGTCTGTTTGGAGTTTCTCTCTCCCTCTGCCCTTCTTCCCACTCTCTCTCTCTCTAAAAGTTAACTAAGTAAATCTTTAAAAAAGAAAAAAAAAAAGCCAACTGTAACCCTGGGCCAAAGGGGGCTGAGCAGTGGGGGCATGGGGGTCCAGGAGGACCTTGGTCGATCACCAGACCATACACAGAGTGGAGACACTGGGAGAAACAAAACAGAGCAAAGAGATATTTTTTTAAACTAGACTAAATCTCCAAGTGATAAGAACAGATTGAACTCATGAAGCAAGAACATGTGGCTCTAAAAGGAAACATTCAAAGAATAAAAATTAATTTTTAACAAACTGGAAGTCTAAAAAAAAATCTAATTGAATGGTTATAGGCTAAAGTTAAAGAAGTTTACCCGAAGTAAATTTACCAGAAGTCAAGGCTGCAAGAAACAGATATGGAAAATATGAGAAAGGTAATATACTGGATGATCTTTCTAAAGAGTCCAAATAAACAGTCACTGTTTTATAAAGTCAAAATAACACAAAAGAAAAAAAAAACCAGAAAGACAAAAGTCATAGAAAAATTTTCATAATAGAAGCATTTGAGTTTCTAAATGTTTCTAGATTTTCTGCTAACAACTGTAGAATAACGAGTTTTAAAATGACACAAAGCCCCCACTGTAAACATTTTGGAGTATTGACAGTAATGTTGAGGTCGTAAACTCTTCCAGAGAGAAGGAGGAAAGACGATCACATGGGTAAATACTTGAGAATCTGAATGGCACAGGACTTCTCAACAGCAACTCCAAAAACAATAGTTCCGTGAACCCTCTGCTGCTCATTGTTCTGCTCAGTGGTGGACAAAGTCTTCATGCTACACCCTGAACCTACCAAAGGTAGGTGTAGTGTGATGATAAAGTAGAGTCTAGGGACTAAGCTAGAAAGGGCCTTGGGGAAACAACTGTTTTTGGATGTTTTTGGAGGATTGGAGCAGAGAGAGAGATAGAAAGAGAGACAGAGAGACAAAGAGGTAGAGAGAGAGGGGCACATACGCAGAGACATGCAGGCCATGTGAGTCCAGCAGCCTGCTCCTTCCCTCTCTGGCACATCAACCCACCCCCCACCACGGAGTCAACAACCCTGGAGTCCTGGGATCTACCCGGAACCCCGTCTCGCTCCGCCAGGGGCTGGCCTGAGGGAAGCGGGCGAGGAGGAGGGAAGGACGAAGGGTCAGGCCCCATGGTGCCTACAAGGAGAAGGTGGTAACTTCCCGAATGAATAGAGTCCCGCCTGCCTTCAGAACTAAGCCTTCAACTGTGAGTGTTGCTTGGTGAGGTGGAGGAAAAGGGTTGCTTTCATTGCCTACACGAGACATGGCCCGTGGTTTGCCCAGATGCAGTGAGGAACCGACGGGGGCCGAGAGCGGCGGCGGTGCAGGGAGGTGGGGTCTGCCAGAAGGGGGGCCCTGGCCCGCCCCACGGCCACACTGTGGGAGCTCTGCAGGTGGAAGGAGCTGAGGGCCGCCGCTGGAGCAGGCTCCCTGGACGGTCTGCTTCTGGGAAGGGGGGGGGGGGGGGGGGGGAGGGGTGGCTCCTCTTGGCGCTGGTGTCACTCCCAGCACAGACACTGCCAAGAAGTTGGGGTGAGAAGGCAAAAAATCACAGTGTGGAAGGGACAGCCCCTGGAATGTGTTACATCACTTGATGTGATTTTTTTAGACTTCCAATTCGTTAAAAATTAACAATTTTTAATTGTAATGTAAGTAAAAATTAATTTTTATTCTTTTATTCTTTGAATGTTTCCTTTTAGAGCCACATGTGAGCAAAACCGATGAGATAGGAACAAAAATTTACTACCGTGGTGCGGTGTTAGGACAAAGGCGTAAAATTTATTAAGGAAATAACCATCACCATTTTGTTTGTTGCTTTGACTTCTAATCAAAGTTCACAGATCACGTTGTCGACACCTCCCGATTCCATGCAGGGGGGGTGTCTCAGTGAGCCGCTCGTCGCAAGCGGTGTTAACATCTCCAGGAGGGCTATTTTTGTCTTCTGGACCACTGATCCTGCGTCTCTGCAGTCTCAGAACAAGACAGAAGTTTTTGTTCAACAGTGCAAGCGTGGCTTTTGGAGAATGCTGACAGTTGTTGAATAAATCACCCAAGGCCCTCTCTCCTGGGCTGAACAACATCTAACAGGAACAAAGGACATCAGGAACCATGAACTCTGGGGAATCCAGAGCCATGTAGCCCAAAATGACACAATCCATGTGCTCCGCGTTTGGGAGGAAACTGGTGGAAACAGTGATTCTACAGAGAAACTGGAATGTCAAACTGGTGGGACTTATGTCCCCAGTGCATAGTGACCCCTTGGCCTCCAGACGGGTTTCACAGAGTCCCAACCGGTGTAGACAGTGAACCTGCTGTCCCCAAGCCGTGGTCTGACCCAGGCTTCCACTGCCGTGGCCACGTGCACTCCACCTGGCTCCACTCTGCACTGTGAACACAGAGGGGTCCCCCTATGGGCTGGATGTGGTGTGATTCTGGGGGGGCAGCTTTGGCTTTGAGGTTCCATGAGTGACTGTGGTCTATTCCTTTCTCGAGGAAAGTGTGTTAGTCGGGACATCTTCTTTCTTGTATGTGGTGCTCTGATGTCTGGAGCCCTGCCGCCCTGGAGGGACCGCCCTTCCCAGGGCTGGATAATTCCTGGAGATGGGAAAGGACTTCTTTTATAGGTAAACCAACCGATGGGGACCCTACACCCACACCCCCTCCTCTGTGGGGCCCCCTTGCTCCAGAGGCCCCGTGGAGCCCTAAACACCGGCAGTGGACCACTCGGGACGGCCCCTCTGCCCCGACCTGCTTCCCACAGAAGCCACAGTGAAGGCTCTGGCCTCCATGTCCCCTCCTCTCCCCCTGACTTGCTCCAGTGCCCCCCGTGTGGACCCATGGGCATGGCAGCCCCTCTGCGTGGGCCCCGTGTGGACCCCTGGGCATAGCAGCCCCTCCGCGTGGGCCCCGTGTGGACCCCTGGGCATGGCAGCCCCTCCGCGTGGGCACCGCGAGGAGTGACTCATCAAGGCCAGTCGTCGCCTGATCTGTTAGCTGGACTATATTGAATAATACCAACACGACCTACACTGACAACAGGAAACCKGGCCCAGGCCTTAGGGGACGCTGAAGACAGACACTTACTGACTGCGGGCAGGTCCCGGCCCGCCCGTGACCTGAGAGGGTCAGCGACAGCAGCAGCAGCCACACGTGCGTGGCGTCGGAAGAGCGCTGTGTTGCACACTTTGTTGGTGTTGTACTCACACTCTCACCCCCGGTGCTCGTCACAACACGACTGTGTCCGTTGGATGACGTCCATCACACGGCAATTAAGGACCCGCCAAAGCCACACAGTTAGGATGGGGCAGATGCTGCAGTTTTTACTGACTCCAGGTGAAGTGACCGTGGGGCTTTCGCACCGTGCCCTGGGGCCTCCGGGAGCCGTGGGCCTAGAGAACCCATTTCGCAGCACTCACCATGATTCCACAGCCCACTGGAGGTCTGCCCTTGCATGAGGACGTCGGGGTAGAAGGAACATCGGAGTAAAAGGGGAAAAGATAAGCATAGGTCAGCAGAGAAGAACACACCTCGCCCACGTGGGTGCTTCGAGCTCTGTGCATCAGGCAGGGGTCACCCCGGGAGCAGAACCAGTGGGATATGCACACGTATACGCGCAGGTACTTGACGAAGCACCAGGAAACTTATTACAGAAGGGACTTCCAAGGAACCGGCCTGTGCGTCTCAGCAGGAGGGGAAGGGCACTGGCCGTGTGGACCGCTCGGCCCCAGCCAACCTTGTCCACAGGCAATGGCCCGGAAGGAAGTCCGGAGGGGAATGGGATTGCACACCCAGCTGCCATTCCGAGTTTCTAGACCAGAGGACCGAGAAACTCTCCTTCACACGCCTTCCTACTGATTAAGTCAGGCCCACCAAGGATATTCTCCCTTTGGAAGAATTCACTGTCAGGTGATGAGGGATTTTAATCACATTGCAGCGCCCTTCATGGCAGCCCCTAGGTTACTGTTTGGGGGAATGACTGCAAGAAGATATGTGTAAGCTTCAAAATGTTGCCCTTCTAGTTCTCACTCGGAACAGCACCCCTAAGCCCTGACCGGAACCATGCCCGCGAGGTAATTCTATATTTCAGCTGGGCCAAGGTGACAGGACACGCCAAATGCCCATCACACTATGTCCTTGGCAGTGCTGCACACATGAGCTCATGATATCCTTGTAGCCACCCATGAAGTAGACAGATTGTGCCAGGAACCAAGCAGAGCAGAGGACCCTGTGCCGGATGAGGAATGGTTTCCCAGGTCCCAGCTGGACTGGCCAATGGTCTCTGCCCTCTCCATATTGGATTCCTTTCAGGGCCAGACACAGTAATTATCTGGTTAATACTCTCAGACCAGTGTTTACGAAGCAAGATCCAGAGCCTCCCTTTAGAAACAATAAAGATTTCTAGGATTTACAGAGGGTGAAATTTTCAGATACTCATATGGAAGTTTGAATGACTTTCATCTAACTTCTTAAGGGAGCAGGAAAGAAGAAAAATGTTTTCACCCATTTTTATCCCAGACTAGCCACCTTGCTTGTTTGTTTCAAAGAAAAAAATGTCTTCTATGTGGACATGCTTTTGTTTCCAGTAAACATTGTGTGTGGGAGTAAGGACTTTGCAGAGAGAGACATGCTTTTCAGATGTAATCCCAAGCATATTCTCTGCCTGAGGTTCATTTTTAGTCTTTATCTGTAGTAGCAATTTTGCTCTGGGTGTAACGTCTAATGAGCGGTGAATCATGCAGCCCACTCGTAAGGCAGACTGTCAGCCTCCTGTCAGAACATTACTATACTTTTATTTTTTATTAGCTGCCCAGTTACCTTTTAAAATTCTGGATGTGTAGTTTTCAAAATTCCATAGATTGTCAGAGCCTGCGGCAATACTTGGGGAAATGTCTGGGGGCTGTATTTTAACGTGGGAGAGGACAGAGAAATTTTGTCTGCTGTGCAGGTGTTTGCTGGCAGTTTCTTCAGCTGCTCCTTGAGTCCAGGGCTGGACACATGTCCCCAAAGGAAGAAACGTCCGTGTCCTGGCCAGCTTCTCTCTGCTCTTTGTTCTGGGGCTGTGCCCCCTCCAGACTGTGTGTACCGATCACGGGAAGGACGTTTTTCTTTCTTTTTTTTTTTTTAATTTAAAGTCAATTAATTAACATATAGTGCATTATTAGTTTCCGAGGTAGAGGCCAGTGATTCATCCGTTGTATATAACACCCAGTGCTCATTCCATCCCATGCCCAAATTAATGTCCGTCACCCAACTACCCCGTCCCCCCTACCCGCCTCCCCTCCAAGAACTCTGTTTGTTTCCTATGATTAAGAGGAATTTTTTTTTTGATGGCTATAAAGAATTTATCAAACTCAACATAAAAAGAACAAATAGTCCGGTCAAGGGAGGATCCTGCCACTAGCAGCACAGCCCGGTGGGATGCTGGGAGCGGAGGGCTTCCCCGGAGCCCGTCCCCACAACCCACCCCCCGGGCCTCAGGGAGTTATACCTGGGGCTGACTGCACTGACCTCACCTGCAGGAGAAAACGCTACCTATGGAAAATGTCTACCCCAGGATGTTACCTCAGCATCTTGATAAGGGCTGTCTCCCTGCTGCAAATCTGGGATGCACACCTGGGATGCGGTGCTCAGCCGGGGCCACCTCATTGTCGGCTCTCAGCAGCTGTTTTGGGTCACGAGGAGGTTGTGGAGAGGGGGACGAGAGGGGGCAGCTAAACGCCGGAGCAGGAAGGCCAGGCCGGGAGGTGAGGAGCAGCCCCAGTCTCCAGAAAGTCTGACGTCTTCTAAGTGTCCCTGTTGGAACCGAGGTCCCCAGGCAGCACTGTATCTGGACACAAAGACTAGAGCAGCAGAAATATGAATTCCTTCCCAGCTCCTTTGCTTATTATTTATTTGTGGGAAGTGCTGAGTGCCCACTAACCATCAGGTGCAGCGAGGAACTGAGGGCACATCAGGGAAGGGGCTCTGTGCTCCCTGAGCCCGCAGCCCGTCCCGCGGCTTGTGGGAAGCCGATTTCCAAGCAAAAAGATAAATTAATTACCACTTGCGAAAGGAGCTGCTCAGTGGAAGCTGACGGTGTAGGTGGGGTCCCGGGGCTGGCGTCCCTGACGGGACATGATCGCCCACCGTGAGCGAGGGTGCTGGCTGGCCAGAAGCTGGCAGGGGGTGCCCCTGCAGAAGGACAGACGGACACCAACGCCCCCAGGGGAAGAGAAAGCTGTCAGAACAGGCCTTGCTGGGCTCTGACAGAGGGGGCAGGGCTGTGGGACTTGGGCAGGGGTGGGACGTGTGGATGGAGAGCCGGCTGGGGGCACGGCCAAGGGGGCGCAGGCCCTGTGGGGTCACGGAGGCACGTCTTAGTCAGCGCAAGGCTCTCGGGGGCGGAGGTCCCAAGCAAGGGCTCTGCTCAGCTGGGTGTTTGCAGAAAACGTCACGCTGCAGTGAACCAACATACAAAGTCAGCGAGGCTAGAACAAAGAAGGAGCGCAGACCCTGTAGGACGGGTCACAGCCACCAGGAGGGAGGTGACGGTGGCCAGGACCAAACTGGGGAGGGGAGGACCCGCCCCAGCAGTGCTCGGTGATGTGGGGCGAGGGTTATAGCCAAAGCAGAAGGAGAGGTGGGCTCCGGGCTTGGGCAATCGTCTGTGCTCTGGGGGCCTCTTCATCCCTTGCAGGAACCCCTAAAGCTTTCCAAACTTGTTTGGCCTGCTTCCATCTCTGCCCTTCTGTACTTCCCACAGAGGCCGGAGATAGCCGGTTACTGCCCACACCGTCCCAGCGTGCATCTGCTGAAGCCGTTCCTCCGGCACGAAGAAGGTGCCCAGCCTGAGGCTCTCCGTGTTCCCTGGCGGGGGTCGTGGCCTCACGTCCCCCATACTGCACACCTGTCCACGCTGCCGCCACACCCTGGCTTCTCCGGCTCCACAGGCCCCCCGCAGGGCAGTGTGGACCACAGCAGTGGCGGCTGAGGACAACGGGAGGCAATGGGGAGGTCTGGGAGAGCGACCACATGCCAGACGTCATCATCACTGATGCTCCAGTGACAAGACGCGCAGGGCGTGTCCAGGAGGACAGCGAACAAGCAGAAGGTGGTAGAGGGGGGCCTGAGCCTGAAAGCAGTGTTGTTTGAAGGTGGGGGAGGGCAGTGGGGGAAAGTAAGCCTCACCCCGCTTTCCCGGCCCAGAAGCAGAGGAGGTCGGGGAGCCCAGGTCAGCCTCCACTGTGAAGGCTGCAGGGGAGAGTCAGAACCCATGAAGGCAGGAGGGGAGGAGGAGTTGCGAGCACAGGGTCATTGTCCATCTTCGTGCAGTTTATGATCGTCCGATCCTCCGACTCATCTGAGAAATAATAGCCAAGGAAAAATGCTTGTAGTGCCTAGAAACCTATGCAACACGGACTCAAAGTCCAGGAAGTTTCCACATCTTCATCCCTCGCCGGGCTGGCCTGGCAGAGCAGAACGCCTGTGTCCACGCAGACATCGCAAAACACCAGTGTGATTCCTTGGAAGGTGTTGGCCTAGAAAGTGCTGCCCCCCGTAAGCTGGCAGTTATGTCCTTGCCTGAAACTCTAAGGCTAAACTATACCTTGTATAGAATATTCCTTTAGTGTGATTTGTATGCAGATGACATTATATTCGCCCCCAAACAGCCAACCAGAAGGCGGTCTAATTTCTCAAGAGCCCTGATGTCAAAATGTGGTTAAATGACTTAGTCGTTATTTGGAGGAATTCTGTGCACTCAACACAGAGACACTCCCCAGGGGTGTTCGGTGGGGGTCACACAGGCCCCCACAGAAAATGCTCCAGCAGGATATCCAAATGGCAAATAATCAACCCTTTGCCACTCCCCAAGTTTGAACAAATCATTTTCTGTCATGTGTTTAAGAAAGAAATTTCGAGGTCCCACCTAAGGTGGAAGACATTTCTACCACTTCCCAAGGACTGCCGTCCTTCCTTCTCCTGGAGACTGTGGGGCAGGATGGAGGTGGACATCCGTGCTGGTCTGGAAGAACCACGACATGAGACACAGGGTAGTTCCAAACAGCAAGCCCACACCTGGGTGGGGTAGAGGTCTTGCCCATGGAGAGGATGCTCAGCCCACTGCTGACTTCTGGAAGGGGTCCTTCTGGAGGCCTGGCTTTGAAAGGCCCTACACTGCTTGAGGAAAGCTAGTGTCTCAGCTAGAACTTGAAGGTCAACCTTTCTTCTCGATGCCCTTAAGGGGTGAGGTGTCTCTGGAGCTGACCAGCAGCTGCGCCGCACTTCAGAAGATGCTGAAGAGGATCTAGACAGGAAGAAGGTGAGAGAGACTTCCTGATGGGTAGCACAGCGGGGCTACAGTCTGTGAGGGACCCAGCAAGTCGAGAGCAATGCCAGAGAACAGGCATCTCAAAACAATGGCTGTCCAAGATGTCCATCGACAGATGAATGGATAAAGAAGAGGTGGTAGATATACACAATGGAATATTATGCAGCCATCAAAAGGAATGAGATCTTGCCATTTGCAACGACGTGGATGGAACTGGAGGGTGTTACGCTGAGTGAAATAACTCAAACAGAGAAAGACATGTATCATATGACCTCACTGATATGAGGAATTCTTAATCTCAGGAAACAAACTGAGGGTTGCTGGAGTGGTGGGGGGTGGGAGGGATGGGGTGGCTGGCTGATAGACATTGGGGAGGGTATGTGCTATGGTGAGTGCTGTGAATTGTGCAAGACTGTTGAATCACAGATCTGTACTTCTGAAACAAATAATGCAATATATGTTAAGAAAAAAAAGAAGAAGAAGATAGCAGGAGGGGAAGAACGAAGGGGAGTAAGTCGGAGGGGGAGACGAACCATGAGAGACGATGGACTCTGAGAAACACACTGAGGGTTCTAGAGGGGAAGGGGTGGGGGGATGGGTTAGCCTGGTGATGGGTATTAAAGAGGGCACGTTCTGCGTGGAGCACTGGGTGTTATGCACAAACAATGAATCATGGAACACTGCATCAAAAACTAATGATGTAATGTATGGTGATTAACATAACAATAAAAACACAATGGCTGTCAGCATCTCAGCGTTTTTGTTGCTCTTGAGGGGGCCTCTGCATAACCCCAAGTCACGCTCTGCCCATATGCTTGTTGACTCTTTCTTAATACCCTCTGCAAAAGCCATCTGCTAAATTTAGTAAGGCCCTGGGGGGAGGGGAACAACAACATCAACTGAATTAAAAAATTGTCCTCCTATCCCTTGAAAAACTATAGAAAAGTAATGTCACACACATGCTCAATTTCTGATTTTTCCAATTGCTAATACAAGGGCTTATCTGTTACCATGGCAACTAAGAGCTTTATACATTTTTTTCCTAACCTCTGATATTTTCTAGAACATGTCTGCATTTTGGTGCTTTTTTTAAAAATAATTTTGAGCTAACACTAGTAACGCAATTCTGTGGGTTTGTGTGTGTGTGTGTGTGTGTGTTGGGAAGGCATAATTGATTCCTCTGTTTTTCAGTGTGGGATGTTTGTTATAAATCCTTCTATTTAATGTGTACATTCAGGGGGCCATTCACTCTGCTGCACATCGAGTTAAACCACTGCCTGGCTTCTCATCATCTTCCCGTCCAAACTGAGAAAGAATCACTAGAGCGATGTTTCCTCCAGGCACTTGTGAGACCTAGCTGGGTTCCTCAAACTAGCTGGGTTAATTAAAACTTGGAGAAACAGTAAAAGAAGGGCTTTAAGTGAAATTTATCATCTTATAAATTTATATTAAGAGATATTAAAGCTAAAAATAATAAGCAAAATGTCTACATTAAGTAATTAATCATGAAAAATAAAATAAATCCCAGGAAAACAAAAAGGAGATGCTAGGCGTGGAAATGAAAAGATCTAACAGAAAAGCAACAAAGGGAAAAGTTGCTTCTTTGAAAATATGCACAAAAATTGGGTAATTGGATGCCTGGCATCCCCAAGACAGTCCCTTTCCCTCTGTTGTCTTGTGTCACCTTCCATTTAGCTTATATCTCAGATTGTTTATCGCTAATGAAGTATAATTATTAATTGTTGAATTCTGTTAACTCAGGATGAATTTGGTAAACCTCTACTTTGCATTTCTAGCCTCTTCCACGGTCTTGCCTCCCAGAGGGCAACTGAGCGGAATTCTTAATTTAAGATGTGTTTAAATCTGAACTATGACCTGTGATAACTTGCTTCTCCATTTACAGTCTTTCCCAGATGGAATGTGACCAGTGCCTCCCTTGGATGGACAGCGTGCAGTGCCTCCTGATAGACCAGTGCGCCTGGACACGGGCAGTCACAGGGCAGCTAACCTTTTCTGATTGTGGAAGACATACTTCACCATGAGTTCCTGCCACCCATTTGGTAGACCAGCTAAGTGTGGCATGGCCACCAGGATCCCTGTTGGTGGAGCCAATGACTGAACATGCAGAATTATAGTTTAGGGATATGTAAAGTATGTATGAGAAATAGAAGTAGACCAATTCTTCCAAAGAATGTACATAGTCTAGACACTCTTGTTACAGCTTTTTCCCTATTGATCATGTGCTGTAAATCAAATAGTTGTAGATTTTATTCTGTAGTGTAGCATAGGAAGTGTACTGTAGACACTTTAATTTTACAATTAAGTGTTTGGTTTTGCAGTTATTTTATAACAATGAGCTAAAAAAGTAAAAGTTCATGTTTAATTGAAAATAATGCTCAGTAATTATATTTCTCAAGAAGATTGATGATGAGTAGTTACCTTGCACAAACTCTTGGCATTGACCACCCACTATGGGGACCGCAGTGGCCCTATGGAAAGGAACAGTGATGACACCGACATGGAAATCAGAAGGTTAGGAGTTCTTATAAGACGACTATGCTTGAAAGAGACCACTGAACACATCTTCCAAAAATGAGTGTGCGTGGCATGCTGTGAAGGGAGACTTGGTTTAGATCGAATAACTATTTTCACTTTGAATTTCAGGTTGTCTTGGTGTGTGTAGGAGGTGAGGCAAGAGCGGTCGACGCTTGGCTTCAGTTCGCGGAAGGAAATGGTTGATAATTAAGTGAAGCCAGATTTCTATCCATGTACGGAATGCTTCAAGCAGAAAATGATTTAATTCTATACTGATCTAATCTTTTCATTTAATCAAGGCCGGGATTTGGAAGTTGATTTTGTTGAAAGTAAAGCATTTGACATTATGTGAGTGTTCCAGGATTTGAGTTGAGGAGGTCAAGCCATGAGGATAAAAGCATTTGTATTTGTGATAATAATAAAGGAAAACATTGGTGGTGACAAGTTTAGTGGTAAAAATAATGTTTCTCAAGTTAAAGAACCTGAGAGCAGAACTGTACTAAAATTTGATTGTGGAGTATGCAGAAGTCATAATTTTGGAGTAAAAATATAGTTCACAAAACTTACGAGTATTTTACACGCACACACACAACTGAGTGAATGAACTACAAAATTTTGCCAAGGACCGGGGCACCTAGATGACGAGCATGGGGTCCCCTTGAGATTCTCTCTTCCTCTCCCTCTGCGCCTTATGCTCTCTCTCTCTCTCTCTCTCTCTCATATAAATAAATAAATATTTTGAAAAACTTGCAGAGGATTTACTTAAATTTTTAAAATAGCACAAGGGAGTATATTTCATTCCTCTACCTCCATCTCAGATCACATTTTAGGTGCTGGGACGTCTGAAGTAACAACTGTGATAAGTAACCCATATGATCAACAGCTTTGTAGTTTATTCTAAATAAATGAGAAGTCTTAGAAACATGAGAATATCTAAGAAAATGCTGAATGAAAAGGCATGACAATTTTTGCAGCATCTAAATTTGGCAAAACAGTCCCAAAATTATAGAGACTGATTATCTGACAAGCTTCGTCTAGCTAAAACATAATGACGACGTGTATTCTGAGTGAAGGCAAAAAGGTGGTACCTGTGAAAACATTTTGGTGAAAATACTTATGATTTCTATAAAAAAAATTAAAATTGAAAACAGCTTCCATCAAGCTCTGTACTTTCCAAGTACTTCAGGTCTATTCGAGTATTTTCACAATGAAAAATATCAGGATGTTCAGAGGAGGCTCAAATTTATTAATCATAAAATGCAACTTGGAAGAAGTCTGGGAATTTTTTTTTAAGTAGGCTCCATGCTCAGCATGGAGCCCAACGCGGGGCTCGAACTCATGGCCCTGAGATTAAGACCTGAGCTGAGATCAAGAGTCAGACGCTTAACTGACTGAGCCACCCAGGGGCCCCAAGACTGGGAGTTTTTTAATTAAAAAAAAATAAGGCTATATATAACTTAAACATAAATTTCTCTAAAAATTGTACCAGAAGAATTTACAATTAAGAAACTGAAGCATGTGAATACCTACCAAGAATAATTATTCCTGCATTTTTAATGTTGGAGATTGATTTCTAAGGAGTATTTTTGTTTCTAAATCTGCTTTAGCAATTGTGTGTATTTTTTAAGAAAAAAATTATTTTTAAAGAGTTTTCAACAAATTATCCCACTAAAAAACAAGATAATTATTTTTAAATGTTTTTCTCATTGTATCTATCATTTTGATGATTCCTTATACATTTTTTTATCTCTCTATAATTGACTTTTGAGTATAAATTAAGCATTCCAACCTCTGTGATAATTTATAGTCACAGGTGTTTTGGGGGAATTAATGCAATATCATGCTGTGCACCAAGTTCCTTGGGAAAAATCAAATCTATTGAGAAATTGTTGAGTATTATTAGTGGATAGATTTTGCAACTGGATCTAGCACACTGCTACTGTGTCAATAAATTATAAAAATAAAATGAATACATCATATTTATGTTTGCAAAGATGTTTGATTTGTATGCTCTGTTTTTTGGCTCCGAGAACTGCAAAAAAAACCCTGATCACTGTTCACTCAACTGTCTACATTCGGGCTGGCTGGGTGCCCTCCCAGGGACTGCGCTCCAGAACTGATAAAATGAGGAATTTTATTTGAGGAGTGATAATCTTCTCTTCACATCTCAAGTTTTGTAAACCTCATCATGAACAAGAACATTCAAAAACAAGCTAATGGGAATTCTGTTGTTTGAAAATATTCTTACTTTGGTGGTTAAGTTTGTGTTGCTCTAAACCCAGCACATCTAATTCTAACCCACTGCATCCTGGGGCATAGAGTAGTGAGCACTGATAACAAAAAGCCTCTTTTACATATCAAAAAAAAGAAAGGTAAGAAAGTTAAGGCAATATTAGCACACTGGACAGTTACAAAAAGAGGGTTTAAGTAGTAAGACAAATGTGGGGAAATCGTGTCAAATAAGGGACCCAGCAGGAAACTGATGGTGGGGGTAGAGGTGTACGGTCTGCCTTCAAACATTTGAAATGTTGTCGTAACTAAACTAATTAAGCTTTATGTCATTACAGA
This sequence comes from Callorhinus ursinus, assembly GCF_003265705.2. Classification (NCBI taxonomy): domain Eukaryota; kingdom Metazoa; phylum Chordata; class Mammalia; order Carnivora; family Otariidae; genus Callorhinus; species Callorhinus ursinus. The sequence continues at coordinate 18,416,004 of NW_027397090.1, forward strand.
GGAAAAACTGGAACCAACAGATAGAATCAGGTAAATATTAAATATCAAAATTAAAAAAAATAAATATTAGACCAGTTCCAAAAAGAGTTAGTTTTGTATAAAGCAATGTAAGAAAAGTTGCATAATTATCAGATTTTGTGAAAAAATATTCTTCAATTGGCATAGAAGTAGAATGAGATGACCTTGACGTTCCTTCCAAAGCTGACATTCAGTTTTTTATATTCTTCTGACAATAGAACATCATAAAAATAGAAAAATAACACTTCATCTTCTTCACTTCTGTACTGCGATTTAAGAGACAGATCTTTTACATAATGGCTTATCTATATTATACAATGAGGAAGTCTGTTTGGAAAAGAACACCAAAGGTGTGGCCAAGTGACCGACAACCAAATTAGTATGAAGGTGAACCACAGGCTTAACCAGGCATCTCAACCAAAGCCAAGAGTAGAGATGAGAGCTCACCAGTGGAGATATTACCAGGTGCAACGGAAGGAAACAGAAAACAGGACAAAGTTAAGAAAGACTCTCCGACTTTATTAGGCCTTACAGGACTGCAACATAGAACTGTTTTGCTGTGAACTCATGCTGTTCTTCAAGACAAGGGAAGAAGGACCCCTGAAGTGCATTCAAAGACCATAAGGGTTGCCACTCCCACAACAGGCCCAGGGAGCATGGCGGCCTCCACCTCAATTTCAAAGGGCAGAATCAATGCCCAGTTGAGCCATGTGGATGGGGCCCCATAGCAGAGCCCTGGGGGTGCATCTCCACCCCAACAGAGAGACATCACAGACAGCCACGGCATGGGTGCTCCACTGAGCTATGGGGATGTTATTGTCACCCCAGTAAGTCCAGAAGGTGGAATTTCCACCACAAGGTGTCTGAAGGTTTGACTGCCGCTCCAGTGGGCCTGTAGGGCACGGTATGGGGCCAAACAGGATCGGTATTGAGCCTTAAGATCTCATAAGGTTCAGGGCACCTGGATGGCTCAGTCAGTTATGCATCTGCCTTTAGCCCAGATCATGATCTCAGGGTCCTGGGATGGAGCCCTGTGTCTGGCTCCCTGCTCAGCAGGGAGTCTGCTTCTCCTTCTGCCCCTCCCCCTGCTCATGCTCTCTCTCTCTCCCCCTCTTTCTCAAATAAATAAAATCTTAAGAAAAAATCTCATAAAGTGTGCTGTGCTAGGTTTTGGACTTGCTTATGACCCTTCCTTCTTCCCTATTTCTCCCTTTTAGAATAGGAATATCTATCCTATAAGTATTCTACTATTTAAAAAATCAAACAAAATGTTTGATTTCACAAGTTCATACCTGGAGGGGAATAGTGCCTCAGGGTGAATAGCGTCTTGACTCTCACCCACACTTGATTTAGATGATATTCAGATGAGACTTTGGACTTTAGAGCTGATGCTGGAATGGGTTAGGACTCTTGGAGTTGTTTGGATCAATTTATTTTGCATGTGAAAAGGACATACATTTGGGGGAACTGGGGGCAGAATGTTTTGGACTGAATATAGTTCCCCCCAAGTCCCCATGCTAAACTCTACCCCCCAGTGTGATGGTATTAGGAGGTGGGGGCCTTGAGAAGTAATATGGACTAGATGAGGTCATGAGCCTGGAGTTCATACCAATGGGATTAGTGCCCTTATCTGAGTCCCAAGAGGGATTGCAGGGATTTCTTCCTCTCTCTGCTGTCCAGCGTGGGAGAACACAATGAAACATATGTGCTGTGCACCCCGGAGGAGGGCCCTCACCAGATTTCACCCATGCTGACACCCTCATCTCAAACTTCCAGCTTCCATAACCATGAGAAATAAAGTTTCATTGTTTATAAGCCACTTGGTCTTCGGTATTTTTTTTACTGCAGCCAGAAAAAACTAAGACCATTATGCACCAACATTAGAATAGCAATCAAATATGTATTTGTCTGTAGGTTTATTTTTCCCAGCCAACTTTATATTTTATATGCTTTCATGTTGCTTACAAGCATCTCCTCCTTTCAACGTGAATGACTCACTCCAGCATTTCTTGTAAGGCAAGTTCTGTAGTGGTGAACTCCTCAGCTTTTATTTGGGAAAGTGTTTATTTCTCCTTTAGTTTTGGAAGAACGGTTTTACCAAATATAGTATTTTGGGTTGGGAATGTTTTTTTTTTATCAACACAGAAATATATCCTCCTAGTCCCTTCTGGCTAATAAAGTTTCTGCTGAGAAATTTACTCATGATCTTACTGTATTTGATGAACCGCTTTTCTTTTCTTTTTTCTTTTTTTAAGATTTATTTATTTATTTGGGGGGGAGAGGGGGAAAAAGAATCTCAAGCAGACTCCCCACTGAGCGTGGAGCCTGACGTGGGGCTCGATCTCATGACCCTGAGCTGAAATCAGGAGTCATACACTTAACCAACTAAGCCAGTCAGGAGCCCCTTGAGCTGCTTTTCACTCGCTATGAAGATTTTCTCTTTGTGACTTTTGACTGTTTGGTTATAAAATGTCCTGATATGGGTCTCTGAGTTCTTCTAGTTGGAGTACGTTGTCCTTCTTAAAAATGTGTACACCCATTTCACTCCATAAATTTCAGAAATTTATGGCCACTGTTTCTTCAAAGAGGTTATCTGCCCCTTTTTTTTCTCTCTTCTCCCTCTGGGATTTCCATAAAGTGCTATTGCTCTTTTTAATGGTGTCCCAGTAATCTAGTAGGCTTTCTGCACCTATTTTTTTTTTTTTTTTTGCTTCTCAGATTTGATTATTTCAGATGACCTGTCTTAAGCTTTCTGATTGATCGAGTCTGCTGATGTGTCTAAGTGAATTCTTCAGTTCAGTTATTATGTTCTTTAATTCTTGATTTTTTAAATAATTTCTATCCTTTTGTAGAGATTCTCATGTTTTTTGTATATTGTTTTCATGATTTCATTTAGTTATCTGTCTCTATTCTCTCTCTCTCTCTCTTTTTTTAGCTCATTGATCATCTTTAAGAGCTTTATGATCTTTAAGATCATCTTTAAGATATTTTGAATTCTTTATCAGGTAATTGGCATATCTCCATTTCTTTAAAATCAGTTTCTGGAGATTTATTTTGTTCCTTTATTTGGGCCATGTTTTTGTTTCTTTCTTTCTTTCTTTGTGTGTTTTGTGATCTTCTGTTGAGATTTGGGCATTTGAAAAAAAAATACGGCCCCCTCTCCCTGTCCTTACAGACTGGCTTCATACAGGGGGAGACCTCCATCCATCAGCATGGCTAGAGATTCTGGGGCCCTCTGTAACCTTTTCGGGGACTTGCCCTGTCTTGGTTAATGCATATAAATCCCAGTGAAAGAGGTTGTCCCTGTTGTCAAGATCCGTAATCTCTTGCTCCACCTGGTGTCTGTCTGTGGTACCGCAGGGTCTCTGCTGCTTTGACACGCTTGTGGGACTACATTTGTCCTCAGAGGTTCCCCCACCTGGCATCTGAATTCTACCTGTTTCCTTTGGCTCTGCAAGTCAAGTGAGATGGACACCGGTTCCTGTGCCAGGACCCAAATATCCCAAACACTGATGCACATTCTACTCTTCTCTCTTTCCCTTCCTAAGGAGGAGCTAGGGGGTGGGAGTTTTCTCCAAATTCACCAAGTTGAGTAAATACAATAAACCTTCTTACTTCCCTGTGACCCTTCTTTGCCTTGTGCTCGCCTGCGACGCTGCAACCTCTTCTCAGGTGTCTGAAGCTCTTATAAAGGAAATTTGGTCTATGCATGTTTTTTAATTTGATGTCTCCTGGGGCTCTCAGTTGGTGAAGCATCCGACTTCAGCTCAGGTCATGATCCCGGGGTCCTGGGATCGAGCCCCGCGTCGGGCTCCCTGCTCGGCGGGAAGCCTGCTTCTCCCTCTCCCACTCCCCCTGCTTGTGTGCCCTCTCTCGCTGTGTCTCTCTCTCTCAAATAAATAAATAAAATCTTTAAAAAAAAAAAAGTTCGTGTCTCCTTGGGAGAATGAGGGCCTGGATCTTCCTATTCAATCCTCTTGCTGATGTAAGACTGTACTGTTTTATCTAGTCAATGTCTTTATTACTTTATATTAATTATAATTATTTATTCTCGGGCATTTTTGCCACCTTACTTCATGAGTTTTTTTGTTTATGTATTTCCTTTCCTACTTTGCATTAGATCTATCCATTGTCCTATACTTATGAAAACTATACATTCTAGTTTTATTTTCCTGGTGATTATCTCTAACTTACTCAGATGGACTTATTTCTTTCCAGTAACCTCAAAGCTAACCAATATCTATGGTTTCACCCTAAATGAAATGATTATTTCAAATGCCTGTATATCTCTCTCCTGTCACCACCAGACCACCATATTGCTATTTTTCAAAATTTTAGCTCTTGATTGCTATAGATGTATTTTTGAGTTTAGGATGGCCTTGCCACTTTAGAATAATCATCCAAAAACTTGCTTGATGATAACTACCTAGGAATGTAAAAATCATATTCATTAATTGGAAAATGTAGGCTACTGCTTTTAATAACATGTTACATGATAATGAATCCACCCAAAAAGTAGAATAAAAAATCAGATTATAATTATGAATTAAAGATTTTTCTTTCTAGAGTCTATGGCACCCTCTGTATCACCATAGGATGAACTGAATCCGCTTTAGAAAGCACAGTAAACTTCTTTAGTTTTTTTTTTTTAATGTATCCTTACTCTTAATCATATTGTTCATATCTTGTACCTTTGAAAATGTATTATCTTCTTCCCGGAATATTTCCCCCAAGGGTGTATTCAATGACAGTCTATTTTCTCTTTGTATGCCATGTTACTGTTGGAAATTCTGATGTCGATCTGAATCTTCCTCTTTATTTTTTTTCTTCATCTCAGGAAGCTTCCTGAACTCTATTCATATTTCTACTTTAAAATTTTCCTGTGTATGTATTATTCTTTTATTCATCTTATTTTGTTTGTCTTAACTATAAGAGGTCTTATATAAAGGAGAAGCCACAGATGGAACAAAAATACTAATTTTCTGGTAGAAAAATGGGTAAAAACTATCAATACATAATTCTCAGAAGACTAAAAGTAAATATCTGAAAATGTTTGACTCCTCTGTAATTAGCAAAACACAAATTAAAACTAGATAAACTTTCTTATTCTTCACATTGACAATCTTAAAAGGGGAAACTTCAAACTGTTGGCTAGGATGTGATGGAAATTTTTCTCTCATGCTCATGTTCTGTGAGGATAAATTTATAAAACTGCTTTGAAGATTATTTAGCAGTACATTTCAAAATGGAAAAAAAAATCCACATGACCTTTGAGTCAACAATTCTCCTTTTAGCAATCCAGCCTAAAGAAACACTAAATTACATTTCTAAATCAAAAAATATTATGTACATATTCTCAAACTAACTCAAATAGACCATAAACCTACAATTATAATAATACAGAAAAAAGTACAAGAGTAAATCTCCAAAACCTTCGGTTACACAAAGTTTTCTTAGATATGGTACCAAAAACACAAGCAAGAAAATACAATGTAAACTTGACTTCATCAGAATTATTAAAAATTTAGTTTTGTAAAGGTTACCTTAAAGAAAATGAAAAAAACAACTGCGAAAATATTTGAAAGTCATTTATCTGCTAAGGGTTTCTAGAATTATTTTGTGTCTGGCATTTATAAATAATTCTTACAACTTCATAATATAAAGACACATAACCTAAATAAAAATGGACATAGAATCTGACTAGATGTCTCCCCAAAGAAAATGGACAAATGACCAATAAGCCTGTAAAAAGATGTTCAACATCATTCTAGGATGCCTACTAAAAGAAAAGAAAAGAAAAGAAAAGAAAAGAGGAAAAGTCAGTGTGGATGAGAATATGAAAAAAATAGAATTCTCACACATTGGTGGTGGGAATACAAAATAGCACAGCCGCTTTAGAAAACAGTTCAGGGTTTCTTCAATAAGTCAAACAGGGGGTTACCATAGGACTCAGCAAGTCCATTCCCTGGTTTATACCCAAGAGACTTGAAAACATAAGAGTTCACAAACACCAGTGTTTGTATGTTCATAGTATCACTATTCACACGAGTCAAAAAGTAGAAGCAACCCAAATATCCATCACTGGATGAATCGGTAAAATGTGGTATAAGCATATGTTGGAATATTGTCCAGAAATAGAAAGCAAGTACCGATCGATGCTTCAGCGTAGATGAACCTTGTAAACTTATTCTAAGTGAAAGAATATGCAGAGTAAAGAAAGTGATATATTATTTGATTCCATTTATATAAAATGACTAGAGTAGGCAAATCTACAGAGATAGAAATTGGATTAATGGTTGCTTAGGTCTGAAGGGCTTGAGGAAATGGGGAATGACTATTAATAGGTTACTAGGTTTATTTGGAGGATGATGAAAGTGTTCTAGAATGTATTGCAGAGATATTGCAGAACTCTTTGAATATACTAAAAACCACTGAATGGAGCCCTTTAAATTGCAAATTATGTGTTATGGGAATTATGTATCAATACAACTATATGACAAATTATATACAAAAATATTCATAGAGGCATTGAGAAGAAAATAAGGGAAAAAACTGTTAAAATGTCTATGAGTAGCACCTAAGTCAAACAGCATCCTTCTAATGGCATATTATGTGGTCCTCAGAAAGAATATGGCAGAGATCTCTGTATACTTACAGATAAGCAGCAAACTCCAAAACACGACAGTTAAGTGAAAATTCAGTTTTACATAAATGTGTACATACCATACCCCAACGTTAGATTTGTATGTTTTTTTTTCATTATTTGTGCAAGAATACTAAACAAATTAAAGACATATCCAGGTGCTGACCTTGTTTTGGAGAATACATGAAAGCTTTAGTTCATATTATCTGGCACCGCTGGAGTCTTTTAGAATGGGAGTGTCTTTCTGTCTTCTTGAAGAGTGAACAACAGATAAATAGGTAAACAAATAGGTAAACTGAAGCACTAAGTGCACAAGAATGAGGAGTGTAATAAAAAAAGATCTGTCTCTCTTCAGTGTCCTCTTAGCAGACTAAATGTGAGTGCCTGCTGTCTGGACAGTGGCCCCCAGAGAGGACTTTACCCAACTTCAGTTGAAAACATGGACCTAGGAGGGCAGAGTTTCACTTAAAGAACAGAAGAAAAGGGGGGGGCGGAGGGGTTCCAAGTCCTTTTTTTTTCCTTTTTGTACTTCATTTCTTCCTATCATTTTAATAGTAATTTATTTCTGTTTTTGTAATTCATTTCTATTTTTAACCGTTTATACCTATTGGTAAAGATCATATACCAGCGTGTGCCGATCAGTTTCCAAATGAAGATTAAGAAGGGTTTATTTGTGAAGAGACTCTGTCTGATAATATACAAGATGTTTGTGGGGTTGTCATGGGGATGGCGCAGCGCGGGTACCATTACCACCCTTAGCGGGACCAGGCCAGGAGCAGCTGAAATGATGCTGAGAACAGGGATGTCCCATGGAGGATCTCAGCCCTCCCCAGGTTACCTCCTCTTGTGAATACCAGTGAAGAAGCACCCTGGCCACTGTCTGCCCTCTCTCTGATCTCCTGCCACAACCTCCCACTAGAAAACCCACCGGGAAGCCCACAAACACGGGAGCCCACTGGGGAAGGCTCTTCGGGCAGAGAGCCGATGGAGAAGTCTCGATTTGGAAAACGGAGTGAAGGCTTGGATAGAACATTTTTGACCTTATTTGTTGTATGATGTGCTAAACTGTCATGTGAACTTGACTTTTTTTTTTTTTTTTTTACACAATTCTTCTGGTTTCTGACCTACTCTGGTTGGCATTTCGTCATAAAAATTTGTTTTTGATTTGTTGTTATTGAAATATCAAAAATAGCCTTCAAACGTGTTCAACACAGTTGCTAAACACCAGAGTTCAGTGTCCCCAAGGTCTCTGGTGACTCCAATTTACACAGCACTCTCGTCCAAAATTGCTTTTGAGAAAACTCTTGCAGGCTTAATGTAACCCTTCTCTGCAGGACTTTAGAAGTGAAGCACTACCCTGAACTCATTTTTAATTGCTCTCTAAAAAGCAATACTTGACAATCTTCCCACAGCAAGAACCAAGTTCTTTTCCTTTCTTTCTGTTTTTTTTTTTTTTTTTTTTTTTTTTAAATGGGAAAAATAGGGACAGATGAATCTGGAGGTCAAGGGAAGGAATACGTATTGGGTTTTGCTCCATGATCTTGAATATTCTGGGAGATGTCACAGTGGCTCTGCTTTTCCTAAACAAGCACGTTCTTTCTGGTTGGTGAACTGGGGCTGCCCTTTATCCCACACAGATAAGAAGCTTCATCTTCACTGCCTCCCACACAGGCAATGTGAGAGCTGTATGCGATGTCACCTTCATGCCCTTGTAAGGAATAGGTCCAGAGCACAAGAGGAGTCCCGATCTCTTTGGCATTTGAAAAACTGCTGTAGTTACGCCCATTCACCAAGACCAAGAACACCTAAGCGATGCATATAAAGCTGCCTAACCCAAGAGAGAACTTGAGGAAAACGCTTATCTCTTTTGTAACCCGCACCTTGTTCTTCTGATCCAGACAATGTTTGACTGAGATTTGAGTCCCTTAAGTCACACACACTATGCTTTTATGGTGCTGGGAACATTTAAATTTACTTCAGAGTCCCTTAAGACAGTTTTCTTCCAAAGCAGAGGGCACGTCAGAATCACCCAAGAACGGGCTTCGCTCCAGGATGGCTGGATCAAATTGAATCCAGAAGCTATCATTCTAAAGAGCTTCTCTTTTGATTCTAATGCCCAGCCATGTCTGGAACCTGCAGCACAGAATGATTTTTTTTTTTTATGTGTAAAGGTGTAAAGGTATTATATTTTCTAAGTAGGTAAGTACCAAGGAAGTGAGACTGTGTGTGTGTGTGTGTGTGTGTGTGTGTGTGTGTGTGTGTATACATACTTACATATATTGTGTTGGATCAATAGCTTCAGGAACTTCTGTTAGGAAAATTTTTGAGGGTGATTTTCTAAGTTTGGGTGCTTCTTCACAGGATGGTGGTACCCTTTGTTATAAGACTACCTTTAATTTCAGGAAACTAAAGAAAAATGTGTAAGTCATTAAAAGTTCTCTCTGGTAGCTACTTTTCATAACTTCCAATCTGACTTGAAATCCATTTCCAACTTTCCCTAGGATGAAGAAGACAGCGCCCAGGAAATACAGAATGGGCAGGGCAGGATGGTGGGTAATCTCCAAGTGTCAGTGATTTCATTGGCTCTAAAGAAGATAACCCATTACGGGAAAATGGAATATTCCAGTTAAAACTCCAGTTAAAAGATTGTTAGTCTGGATTAAACGTACCTATTTATATACAGCTTACAAAACAACTGCTCTAAATATCAGACTGTAGCGCTTATGCTAATGAGGACACCACACGGAGAGAATTAAAGGACCATCTCAACACTTGCACAAAAATGATGAAAATCAACATGCATTAGTGACAAGGGCTCTTATGAACTAGAAGTCAGAGGAAACTTTCTTAATCTGATAAAGGAGATCTGAATCACAAACAAGATGTAAAGTAAGCATCATATGCAAAGATTGAATGAAAATGTTTCCTCTGAAATAAGAAACAAGATGACATTGTCTGTTCTGTCTGCTTGAATTCAATTCTATAGTAGAGATGCCAGTCAGCACAGTAAGACAGGGGGACAAAAGAAAAGTTAAAAGGGAAGAAATAGAACAGTTATTATTCTTATGTCTTGTAGATGACTCTACGTCTATTATAATTAATAAACACATTTGTCGAGATGATTGGGTTATAATACCAATAGATAAGAGCCAACTGTATTTCTATAAGCTAGCAAAAAAAGTGGAAAAAATATTAATGAAAAGAGACCATTTCTACAAGCATCAAGAACTCCAAGTGTGGGAGGAAGTCTCAACAAAGCTGTGATATAAACTCAACTGGTGCCTCTAACCCCTCATCCGTACTGCCTCCTAGAAATGGACAGCTCCACTCATACTGGCCACACGCTCTGTGGCGTTTTCCTCGCTAGAACAGGTTACTGAAGCTGCTGGTACTTGGAATAGAGCCACGAGTCTGGCGAACCCATCTTCTTCCCCACTGCAATGCCCAAAACACCAGAGCCAATTGACTTTTGCCAAGCCAGGACAGCAGCTTGCCCTTCCTCTAGCATCACCCTGTATGTGGATTGACATATGGCACGGGTGTCCTCACCTGCTCTGTGTGACCTTGACGCCATCATCATCCTATCTACAGTGTGGACACCCTACTGGAGAGGACCCAGGGTGCAGAATCTTCTTGGGCTTTTTAAAGATTTTTATTTATTTATTTGACACAGAAAGACAGAGCGAGAGAGGGGACACAAGCAGGGGGAGTGACAGAGGGAGAAGCGGGCTTCCCGCAGAGCAGGGAGCCGGATGTGGGACTCGATCCCAGGACCCTGGGATCATGACCTGAGCCGAAGGCAGACGCTTAACGACTGAGCCACCCAGGCGCCCCTCTTCCTGGATTTTTAAAAGAGGGCACTAACTCCCATGAAAAGAGTGAGGTCAACTTGAGTCCTACGGACTTAAAAGGACATGGTCTGCCAAGGTAAGAATCCCGTGGACCTCCTACCACTAATGCCAGGGAGACTGCTCTGAATTTTGTAGGCAGCATTTATCACATCTGCATGTTCTGCTCTGACGTGAAAGGCTGATGACGTTGAGTGTGGCCGTGAGCACGAGGCAGCTCCCCAACTCAGCTGCAGGGCCGCTCAGCTCTGTCGTGTGGTCCATGCGGAGCCTCAGAGAAATGGCTCCAGCCGAATGGGACTCTGTCCGTGGTCAGGGCAAGGCCTGAAGGGAAAATCACAGTTGAACCTCCCAGAATGTTTCAACAAAACTCATTCGGTTTTGAGTGTTTTCCTTTTGAGGAACAGCTCCTAGCTTATTCATCTAAAGGAGACAGAATGCTTAGCTATGAGACGGGAGGTGGCCAAGGGACCCAGGAGGCCCTGCCTGCACGGCTTTCTGTGTGACTCAGTCATGGTAATGTGAGCGCGTCCAGCCGCATTCCACCATCAGGTGGGGTGCTGGACACCTGTGTCAAGCTGGCCTTGAAGTGCTAGCAAGATACCCCACCAGCTACCCCTCACAGCCCACTCGTATGTCCCGAGGACTTCCCCATGGCCGCGTGGTAGAGAAGCGTCACCTCCAAGCCCTTTTGCAGATGGCTCTGGTCGATATCCGGGGTGGGCGGTAGAGCTCTCCAGCTCTCCATCCAGCCTGCCAAAACCCAGCAGCACCTTCTCAGAGAGGCCTTCTTCCCTAGTCTTCTACCCTCATTCTATCATATCCCCGCGTTTCACTCAGACTATACAACTTACCAGTAGACAAAATTGTCTTGCTTGCAAACTTTCCTTTGTTTTTGTCTGGTTCTTTTGGCTGGGGTATAAAATAACTAAGTGCAGGGAACTTATTTGTCCCAGGACATAGAAAAGTACTTGGAATGTTAGCATAATATAATAAAAAAGTAAAAAGAAACAAAAAAAAGAAAAGCACTTGGACTCTCACATTCAACCAAAATGTAATGCAAGCCAGATATGTAATTTTAAAAGTTTCTACTAGACACATTACACAAGTGAAACAAAACAAAACAGATGAAATTAATTTAATAATGCATTTTATTTAAGTTAATATATGTAAGTACTATCATTTAACATGTGATCAACATTACATTGCTTTTCCCCACCCACAGCATGTGTCAGTTTGGACTTGCCACGTATGGGTGTAGCTGTTGGAATGTGCAGCCCAGGACCGATATGTTGTGTGTGATCAATAAATACTTGTTGAATAAATGAATGCACAAAGCCTTCAGCACTGTAGCCCCAATCAGAAGTCTTTAAAGACAGATAACTGATACCTTAGATATTACTCCTTCTGAATGATTTATAATAATAATGCTATATTTTATTTTTATTTCCTTTTTTCTTCTCTTCCGTATTTTTGCTGGTTTCATCATATTTCTGTTTCCTCCTCCTTTACATTTTGTATCTGAGTCTGGTTTTCAGTTCTAAAAATGTTTATGTTTCCATTCTAAACAGTCAATTTCTTTAGCAAAATGCGAAAGTGAAGTGATTATTAGGCCACTCACTTTAGATGACTTATTACTTGTTTTCCTCACCACCAAAAAGTAGTATTTTGAGCCCTGTTATCTTCTCTGCTCTTTCCCGTACAGAGGAAACCTGATTATGAGAACTCCCTTCTCCCACCACACGCATCTGTAAATCTTGAGAGATCTTCGTTGTCAAGCCATTATTAAAGTTATCTGACAACGTACAGTCAACCCTTGAACAACGCGGGGGTTGGGAGTGCCAACACCCCTGCACATTCAAATCGAGGTATAACTTTTGACTCCCTGAAATTTAACTACTAGTAGCCTGCTGTTGACCAGAAGCCTTGTCAATAACATAAACAGTTGAGTGACACATGTCTTGCATATATATATTATATGCTGTATTCTTACGATAAAGTAAGAGAAAAGAAAATGTTATTTAAAAATCATAAGAAAGAGAAAATATGTTTACAGTATGTGCTGTATTTATAAAAAAAAAAATCTGCATATAAGTGGACCCACAGAGTTCAAACCTGTATTGTTCACGGGTGAACTGTAGTATGTGTTTTTTTCAAAAAGCCATAGTGACCCCCCATATCTTTATTCCAGCCTCATCATCATCATCTGCTCACTGTCTACTGCAACGGTCTTAGCCCATCACTATTGCCCCTACTAGTGATCTACCACTGTTTCAACATATTTATTCTGCTCTAGTTACCATTCGGGTAAAGACCTTCAAATGTCCTAAGACAAGAATCATGGGATGAATTCTCTCTGCTTCAATAAAAATGTTTTCTCTGATCCAGAATATATTGATAAGTTATATTTTTATTTTCACTTGGCTCAAAACATTTTTTTTAATTTCTTTTGACATTGCTTTGACTGATGTGTTATTTAAAACCATTTTGTTTAATCTCCAAATATACTGGGATTTTCAGCTTTCTGCTACTTTCTAGTTCAATACCGTTGTTATCTGAAAGAGTACTCTGTGTGATCTCCATTCTTTTAAAATGGTCATGGTATATTTTGTAGCTCAGAGCATGGCCTATCCTGATGGAAAAAAAAAATGAGTTTGAAAAGAATGTGTACTCTGCTGTTGTTGGAGGAAGTATTCTATAAATGTCAATTATTTCCAGTTGATCGGTGGCCCCGGTGAGTTTAAACACACTCACACTTTTGGGTCTTCTTTTCAACCTACTTTGTGATACTCTGCTTTAAGTGGTGGATTTAGACCAGTCACCCTAAAGCGATTGTTAATATGCACCACATTTTTATTTATAATTTTTATTTATTTATTTATTGTCTATATACACCACACTTGCAGCTGCTTTCTCTTTATTCCTCTTGTTCCTTTTCTCTTTCCTTGATTTTTAGCTCCCCCTCTTTTTTTGACTGCCCTGGTTTAGATTATATTTTTTCTGCTCTTGTAGCATATCAGCTATACTAATTTTTTTAAGCGTTTACCCTAGCATTTGCAATATCTATGTGCAACTAATCTAAGTCCACCTTCAAATAACAGTTGCAAGTACCTGCTTCACAGGTATTGCAGGTACCTGCTCACAGAGTGCTCCCCGTTCCCCCCTCCTGCCCCTCATCATGCTGTGCTCACCCCCTGCACATACACATAATTTCCAGTTCCCTGATGCATTGTTGCCATTATTGTACAGAACAAACATTATCTATTAGATCAGCCAAGAGTGAGAAAAATAAAATATTTTATTTTATGTCCTTTATCCCTAACACACATCCAAGCCATTTGCTTCTCTGCCGTAAATATTTCCTTACTGAAATGAGCTGGAGCAAACTCTGGTTTCCGCAACTGAACCCCGACTAATAATGTTGTTCTGTTTTCGACAGCCTTCCAGGTTTTGTCAAGTGAATAAGTAAAACATGGTATGTGTCCAGGAAGGCATTCATACTGAGAGCTAGCATGTTTTCATGACGGCATGTTTGTCAAGGGCAGGACTTGCGGGATAGGTACTATCACTGTGTTTCCCACCTTTCCCCTCCAGTGTGGCTTACGGATGATGTCATGAAGTCCTATAAATAGCAGCTACAAAAGGACTTCAGTGCAGACACACAGTTCCTGGCATAAACAAGAGTGACCGAATCTTGCCATTGACCACACTGCAGAATGGTCTCACTGGCTCTATTTTGTTCCTTAGTGGTACTTCCTGATGTCCGGGGCTTCATCACTTTCCTTCGCGGGGTTGTTAATTTATCCCCTGAGTCTTTAGCTAATAATGATCTGTTAGCCCTAAAGACATTGAGGGAACATTTAGAAATAAAATAAAGTCATACAGAGCTGACTCTACTTAATCGAGTTGCCTACCTTGGCAAGCCAATGAAGCAAACTCTTCTGTGTAATGTAGGGTGAAGGGAGTAAACACTTCCCATTCCTTTCCAGAGTTGGTTCTGACAGTAGCTGCTTACTCTGATGAATAATAAATTGTCCTCAGTTGTCATCTGTGGTCCTGAGAACACTAAGTATCAGTGGCCTTTAGAACAGGTGCAGGGAGTTTTGGATATGTGACAGGAGTTTTCCAAAACAATGTACCTAGGATGGGACTCGTTGCTTGGCATATGTGTAGAATAAAGGAACTTCACCATCTGTCCCTCGACTAGATTCCCAGTATCAGTTCTTGACTTCATTTTACTCCAATCTTAATAAAAACTGTAATGACTTATAATTGTCCCTTCACTCCTCTGTATCATTGTACACACACAATCCCTGCTCCTTGCAGTACTTTTCCCTCCTTGACCGCCTGGGACATTCTACACGGCTCAAGTTCCAGCTCAAGTTTACCCACGTGGGTTGGCTCCAGAATTTTTATCTATATTAATGGCAGCTCTAAGGCGGGCGTTCGGGGGGTTGTTGAATACATGTCTGGGGAGGGTACCAGGAGAGGGCTGGTAGAGATGACAGGCAGCTTGTTTCCCCCAGGAGCCTTCTCGGATTCCTCCAGGCAAAAGTCACTCTGTCCTCAGCGCCCACCTAATTCTTTATTCCTGTACTATTACGATAAAAAATTGCACTGTCATTGTCATTTGTTTATGTGAATACCTCCCCTTCTAGGAGGAGAAGGCTATACTCTCTGGAGTCAGGTCCTGCCATTCTTGTAACCCCCAACACAGTTTTGTTCTCAGTACTTCCTGAATGAGTGGAGTGATCTGCAGAATCTTACCATGGGCGTCACTTCGCACCCCCTGGGCCGCTCGGGAGGACAGCAGGAGATGCGTGTGCTGGAGGGGAAAACAAGCGCACCGTGAGGCCCAGCAGCTGCGGCGGACCAGGATTCGCCGGCGGCACAAGGGGCGTGGCGCCTACCATAAATCTAGGGAGAATTGCTGACGTTTTGATGCTGTGATTAAAAGAGGAAAGAAAAAAAGAAAAACGGAACCAAACGGATTTTATTTCAATCAGATTTAAATCACTGGAGAGCCATTCCGCAGCGGGGCGTTGCTAACGGAGCGGCTCCTCGCTCCAGGGCACTGCGCGAGTCCTGTGCCGGCTCATGGGCGGCGCAAGCCCGGGAGACTCGGCGTCCGCGCACCGGCCGGTCCTGCCTGCGCCTGGTTTACCCGAGGCCTCCGACCAGCGCAAGAGCCTTCAAAGAACCAATTGACGACATGTGCTGCTCACGGAGTTCCCTGCAGCTGCCAGGAGAGCCCAGTTGCATTCATAACCAAGAGGACTTTCCAAATAAAAAGAAATGATTTAGTGACAGAACAGCTGTGTTCCACTCCACGCAGCAGACGTCAAGAAAGCTGTGATCATTTTCCTCTCGTCTTTCAGCTCATTATGGTGTAGCAAAAGGGGAGCCTGGCATTTGCAAATTAGTCTCACTCCCTGGGTTTTGCAAAAACTGCTTGAATAAGGTAATGTAGTTGGCACAGATGTCTCTTTAAAACAGTACTTTTTCATGCAATTTTAGTGTCAGCATTGACCAGTCTCTTCTTCCACAGTAAGACAGGAAAATGGGCAGAAGTGTGGGTGGGGCACAGATTCCTCACAAATTACGGGGAATATCTCACTTACAGGCCAGGGGACTGTCCCTGTTCAGTCTCAAGGAGATGTTTTCCTTCCCTTTGCACCCCTGTTTTGGGTGCATCCTCTGGGAACCCAAGATGGAGCAAGGAGGGCAAGGGAGTACACCTGTGACAGGGGAAGCGTAGGGGACAAGGGTCGGCAGCAATCATGCTGGGCTGACACCTGTACAAGTAGCAGAAGGGAGGGGCTGGGGCCAGATCCTCAGGCTGCAGCACCTCTCAAAAAATCTTGACCGGCTTGGGCGCCTGGGTGGCTCAGTCGTTAAGCGTCTGCCTTCGGCTCGGGTCATGATCCCGGGGTCCTGGGATCGAGTCCCACATCCGGCTCCCTGCTCAGCGGGAAGCCTGCTTCTCCCTCTGTCACTCCCCCTGCTTGTGTTCCTGCTCTCACAGTCTCTCTCTGTCAAATAAATAAATAAAATCTTTAAAAAAAAAAAAATCTTGACCAGCTCAATGGTGAGCTTGAACGCAAAGAATCCTGCATTGCACAGAAATACCCAGACCCAAGGACACAAGCCACACTGAGCCACCGACAGGGGGCTGCCTGGCAGGTGTGTCCTCAGCTCAAATGTTGCAGCTCACTGCATCCCTAACAGCTGAACACCAGGTTGTTTTTTGACAGGAGATCCCAACGGCGTGTATCTGTGGTTGCTATGGAGGCCTCCTGTGGAACAGACTGGGCACTTTCTGCTCCCTGTCCTGCTTCCTTTGTCCTCACGGGACTTACCTATTTTTTCCTAAAATACTATGCATTTGAGGGTGGGGTGGCTGAGTTGGTTAAGTATCTGACTTTGACTCAGATCACGATTTCAGGGTCCTGGGATCGAGCCCCACATCGGGCTCCACGCTCGGTGGGGAGTCTGCTTGAGATTCTCTCTCCCTCCCCCTCAGCTTCCCCCCCAACTTGTGCTCACTCTCTCTCATAAATAAATAAAATCTTTAAAAAAAATACTGTGCATTTGAGTTGCTTGTTGTTGCTTCCTTTCTGTTCATAAACACAAGAGTATCAGATACTTGAAGGAAGGATTATTTCTGGTTTCACCATCCCCTGCGCCAAGCACTGGCCTTGTGTTCAATAATTACTCATGGAAAGAATGCAAAGAAAGTGAGGGTGATCGCGTTGCTGCAAGGTGCCTGGGCTCACAGCTGCTACACAAAGAAGGCATTTTATTCCATTGAACAAAGAGGAAAATAGGAGGTCGCGAAGTTCATGCCACTCGCCCAAGGTCACACGGTCTCTAAGCTCAGGTGAACATCCCCCTCTGAAGCCCCCACTCTTCCCACTGTTCTGGGCTGACACGCCGTCAGTGTCTGTCCCGCCATGCAGTAACTTCTGTGGAGGTTTTTCTTGGTGAGGTGAGTTGAATGTATATACCCCCATATCACACACAGAGGAGGCACCTGATTATTTTCTTTTAATTCTGCAGATTGGCACTTGTTCTCAGTAAGTCCAGAAGCTATGGAAGCAATTTGTTCCCTGAATCCAGAATGCTGTGTTGCGTTACTATTTACTTGCCAACAGTCCGAGAACTACTCTCGGGCATGACAAAGCAGACTGGTTCCCCCACTGTTGCTCAGTATCCCGCCAGCTTCAAGCAGACGGGCAGAGCGGACAATCCCTTCACCAGCAACATCACGACAAAAATCAAGAGAGGAAGTCCAAAACCAATTAAAATATTGTTTGATAAATAGTCATAATCACTTTCTCATGGAATAACATCTTAAAATTATCAGCAGATGAGAATCGGAAGACGCTAGAAGCAGAGTTGAGTTTAGACATCATCTACAGCCTGTCCTCTGCGCCGTGACTGGGGAAATGGCCAGAACACCTAGGGGTGAGGGGAGGCGAGCGCAGAGACCGCGGGGCAAGCTGTGGTTCAGAATTCTGGAGCAGGACGCGAGAGTAGGAAAGCGGGCAAGACGTGCATGAGCACCCCCAGCGTGACTGCTGGGTGTGTGCATGTGGCCACAGCCTCAGGCTGAGGGAGGGAGCGCTGCCGGCTCTCCAGACCTCCCTGTGACCGCTGCTCGCCCCTCCCGAAGGCGACTGCTCTTGTTTTCATGGTATTTACGTCCATGTGCTAAAAGTAACAGTCTTCTCGCCATTCACGAACTCCCTGACAGTGTAGAGAGGTGTTCCCCTTTTCCACACTTCACAATGCTCATGGGAACGGCATATTCTTTTGCTCTGTCTTTGCTCACCCAGCATTTGTGTTCCTCTGTGTTGTGGTTCCTGGGTTTTGTGTTGCTAAGTAGAAGTTCGTGGTATGAACATTCCACAGTCTGTGATCTAATTTTTTTTGTTGGTGCACGGACACTTGGGTTGTTTCAAGTTTTGGCCTGCTGTAGATAATACTGATATTTTGTTTTTTTATGACTCTTGATGCACATGCTAAATCATAGTGTATGCACAGATTTAGGTTTTTACTGCCAAACACATTTTGCTGTGAGTCAGACCAATGTCTAACGGGAGGGAATGCCACGTGCTGGGCTGGTCATCAGAGAAACAGAAATAAAGAGGCCTTTAAAATGTGTGAGGTGGTGTAAATACTTGGGAAGTTGGAAAAGATCAAAACGTGTGTGAGATGGCAGGAAATAAGATGTGCAGTGTTAAGTTGGAGAGTTCAATCAAAATACCTAGGAGAAAACCAGCTATTTCTTCTTGATGCGTCTAAACGCAACCCTTGGTGCTAGGTTGCTCCTCGTAGAACATGGCCATAATTCATACACTTTTATACTTGCTGAAATATGGTCAGATTAGCCTTGCCAAATCACACATAGGCTAGTCTCTATAACGACTTAACCATGAATCACTCACTAAATTCATTTTACTATGAAGTTTCAGGACATGGTCATATGTTTAAGGAAAAAAGTAGTATTTGGAGAGGTCCTGAGACAAGTGTTTTAGAACCAGAGTCTCAAATCAATATTAAGTAGATGAACAATGTACTATGCATTTGAGCGCAGGGTGGCTGAGTTCCCTTGCTTAAAACACACTGGGGAGGGTATGTGCTATGGTGAGCGCTGTGAATTGTGTAAGACTGATGAATCACAGACCTGTACCTCTGAAACAAATAAAACATTGTATGTTAGAAAAAAAAGATAGTAGGGAGGGAAAAATGAAGGGTGGGAAATTGGAGGGGAAGACGAACCATGAGAGACTAGGGACTCTGAGAAACAAACTGAGGGTTCTAGAGGGGAGGGGGTGGGGGGATGGGCGAGCCTGGTGATGGGTATTAAGGAGGGCACGTTCTGCGTGGAGCCCTGGGTGTTATACGCAAATAATGAATCATGGAACACTACATCAAAAACTAATGATGTCATGTATGGTGATTAACATAACATAATAAAATAAAATTTAAAAAAATATATAAAAATCTCTGAAAATCAAACAATTTTAAATAATTTATTTCACTGCAAAACCCAACCTAAGTGGATCTGAAATTACTCTTTTTTTTGAAGATTTTATTTATTTATTTGAGAGAGACAATGAGATAGAGAGAGAGAGCATGAGAGGGGGGAGGCTCCAAGGGAGAAGCAGACTCCCCGCCGAGCAGGGAGCCCGATGTGGGGCTCGATCCCGGGACTCCAGGATCATGACCTGAGCCGAAGGCTGTCGCTTAACCAACTGAGCCACCCAGGCACCCTGAAATTACTCTTAAAAAGAAAAAAAACCAACCCTATGGAAAGAGGCAATTGTCTAGGTGAGGACATAGCCATGTGGGTGTGGCAGGTCCAGAAATTTGAGAAGTCTTAAAGCTTTGAATCCAGAAGATGAAGCTGGAGGCAAGACGGAATCATAGTCAGGATTCTAGCACCAGGTCCATCGAGACTGAGAGCGATGGTATGGAGAATGAAGACAGTGCTCACCATTCAACACTCAAGTGTAACAGGGCTTTGGGGGAAGGAGTAGGGACAAGGGACACATTTATAAAGTGTCTGAAAAACAGTGGCTAACTAAAAACAGGTAGGAAAATAGGTTTAAATTTGAGAAGATTTAAATTAACTAAGAAGTTAATTTCTTTCTTTTTTTTTTTTTTTTTTGGAGATAGGGAGAGGCTCTATGTTCATTAAGGACCTGTTGCCATTTGGAGAAGACAGATAATGGAATAGACAGGGAGGCTTCGGGGGAAGCCAGGGGGGACCTACGGGTGCCACTCATCTTGGGGAGAAGCCACAGTCCAGCCCGATCTTTGGTCTCGGACGCTGGAAGCTAGACCTGGCCCAATCTCCAAGGGCAGACTCACTCGGATGCGATTCTCAAAGGCGGATGTGGGAACCAGAAAGAGTGCAGTCCCTTCCCATGCGGTCCCTTGTCAAAGAGACCAAATGGTCATGGCCATAGATGCCACGTGAAAAAATTCAGATATCACAGACAGACTTCCGAGGTTTCCCTCAGGGACGCGACTCCGAAACCCTGTGCCCACCTTGGAGACTGGTGGACCAGGTCACGGGATTTCTTGTTTCAGCACTTTCGTGTTTCAGCCTGTGGATCTAAGGCGGGTTTTTCCTGCCCATGACTGCTGGTTCTAGTGACGGTCTAGTGTGTCAGGAACCGTGTCCAGCTATGCAGAGTGGCACGAGCAGGGGCTGTCCAGATTCCTATAGAAGTGTCGTGACAGTTGCAGAACGACCGTGGACGAAGAACGTGCAAGAATGAGGTCACTTTGCCATCCTGTGCTGTCCACGCCTGGACAGTAACTCATTTCCCCCTCTCCGGGAATACTGGCCCTAGGGAGCTCACAGAGGTTAGTGTGAGGATGGTCCTGGTTCTGGGAGAAGGTTGGTCTTTCAGCCATGCCCCTTGAGGCTGGTCTGTGAAGGGCTACCGCCCTTGTCCCCTGCACCTGCCTCTCACACCTTTGCCCCCAGTCCCAGTGGAGGCGCAAATCTGGTGAACCTGCACCTCATTAGCCCGACCTTCCCAGCTCGCCAATGCTAGCCTTCTTCGGTTCCCTGGAGTGGATCAAGCTGTTTGCCACTTCATCACCCCTGCTGGTTTCCCTTCCTCCTCTGAAAACAGTCTTGCTGATGCTCCTGGTTGGTCTCGGTCTACTCTGCCTACTCTACTCACTCTCTGGGCTTGGTCATGTCTGCCTCCATGCCCACCACGTGTTAGAGAAACTCCCCACTCTCCCTGCGCAGTTAAGACACCCTCTTATCGACCTTGACCCCAGGAAACAGTTTTCTCTTAGTGGCACTCAGCACTTCTGAGAGTGCTCACTTGTTCGTGGTCCTTCTAACCAGCCTGAACACGGGACCCCTGGGAGCTTTGGTCACGTGATGGGGCCATGTCAGTGCCCCATCTGGAGCCATGTCTGGCAGGGAGGTGATAGCTAATAAATATTTATTGGGTGGATACTTGTACAGGTGTACAAAAGAGATTCCCTCGTTTAGTGATATTATAGTCATACCCTCGGCTTTTCCAAGGCGGGAACCTTCTCCCTTTGGACCCACCGTCACTCTGCTTGATTCACAGCTGATTCCTGCAGCCCCTAAGAAACCCAGCACTTTACAGCGTGACTTCATAATCCCTCCATTCTTTAGCAGAGTTTCTCCCACGTTACTTCACATATATCCGCCCCCAGAGAAATCCTAAAATATCAGAAGACTTACATGTCACTTCCTTTTAAACTTAAAATGCATGTCATCTGTGACAGCAAAGTAGGTTTGCACTTAGATGGGTGCCCCCGCATCGCTAATGATCGTCCCAGGGAGGCTGGAGATTCTCTCCTCTGCGTTATATCCCTGCAGAGAAATGAGCAAAAGCAAACACAAGACTCAAAACTTTTCTCTTGCTAGATGTTTTAGAACTATGCTTTGTTCTTTTTGGATTCAAGATAGCAACTGCTGTTTATTACTCTGCACTTCAAGTCTCCATGTGTCTGCATGTGACTCCTAGGACAAGCCAGTGTTGTACATATTACCTATTTTGGGCAGTAAGGAAACTGCAGAAATTAAATAATTACCCCTAATCAGGAAAGAGATGGCAGAGGATTTGAAACCGAGCCCGTCTGACTCTCTGCCAGACTAACCCTGGGCTGTACACTCAAATCACAGCAATCCCGTGTGCCTGCCTCCCATGCTCTGGGATTTTTGTATAAAATACCTGGAAAAGGGTATTCACATGGACAAGATTTAGCAAATGAAAGTGTATGTATCCCCACCCCCACCCCAACATCCAACGAAAGAAGCAGCTTATTGCTTTTGCTGTTTTCCTGTTTTTAATTTCATTGACATCCAATCTAATCTTAAAAATTTATTTTCTTCTTCTTGCTTTAGGCCTAAATTGCTCTTTTTCTTTTCTAGTTTCTTAAGTGATAGCTTAGGTTATCTTAGGATATCTCAGCTCTTTCTTCTTTCCTAAAGCTTGCACGCAATGCCCTTTGAATGGTGTCTTTACAAAATCCTGCTCATTTTGACAAATTCTAATTTTATTTTCATCTAGTTCAAAATATGTTTAAATTTCTTTAGAGACTTCTTTGACCCACATTTTATTTAGAAGTGTGGTTTTAACCTCCAGATATTTGAAAGTTTTCCAGCTATTTTCTGTTTTTAATTCCTAGTTTAATTCCCTTGTGTTCTGAGGAAATACTTTCTAGGCTCCCAAATGTGTTGAGGTGGGTTTTATGACCACAAGGTGGCCCACGCCTTGGTGCATGTTCCATGTAAACCTGAGAAGAACGTGTGTCCTACCGTGGTTGGGTGGAGCATTTGGTCAACTGGATCAAATTCGTGATGGCGCCATTCTGGTCACCGATGCTCGGCCAGCTCCACCCATCAACCATCCAGCTGTCCATAGGGGCTATGTCTATGTCTATGTCTCCTTCAGTTCTGTCTGTTTTTGCCTCACGCATGTTGGTATTTTCTCGTTAGGCTCATAAAAAATTACAATTTGTATGTTTTGTTGGAGAATCAACTCCTGATAATCTTCCTTGTTCTGAAGTTTGCCTTACCTGAATTAACATCGCTACTCCAGCTTCTTTATTTTCCTTCACCCCTTTAATTTTAAAACTGAGTCTATATATTTAAAGTTGGTGTCTCATGGAAAACATATAGGTGGGTCTTGTTTTCTTGGTTTGTTTTTTGGTTTGTTTTTAATCCACTCAGCCAATCTGTGTCTCTTGCTGGTGTATTTAGACCATTGACATTGAAAGTGACACTTGACATACTTGGATTAATGTCCCTCATTTGTGTCAATGTTTTCTATCCGCTGCTTTTGCTCTTTGGAGCTCCCTTTTCCAATTCTAACACAGATTTGATAGGCTTCCATCCCCGCCCTTAGTATATCAATTGTACTTGTTTTATAAAATAAAACTTGTTTTATAAAAGTAAGTATTTGTGGTTTTGCCTCAGAGCACATGAAATATGCACTTTTAAATAATTTAAATCCACCTCCAAACAACACAACACTGCTTCACGTATGTGTGAGGCCTTGTGACAGTGTGACCCACTCGCTCCTTCTCATGCCTAGGGGCCCATGCCTCTTTTTCACTCATCTGATGCTATGATCACCTAATAGAGTGCTACTATTGGTACTTTAATCAAACAACTTCATTTCAGATCAATTAATCAATAAGATAAATGAGAAATATACTTTGACCTTCATTTATTCAGGCTCTGATGCCTTCCTCCAGGTAAAGCTGAGTTTCTGAACTATATCATTTTCCTTCTCTCTGAACAAAGTCTTTTAACGTTTCTTAAAAACAAGGGTATGTCAATTGAAATCCCTAAATTTTTGTTTTTCTGAGAAAGTCTTTATTTCTCCTTCATTTTTGACGGGCAATTTTGGAGGGCATAAAATTCTTGGTTGGCAATGTTTTAAAATTCTGAATACTTCACTCTACTCTCTGATTTGCATGTGTAAAACTATGTCATGAGAAGTACATATGGGAAATCAAAACATTTCTCCATGCTTCTTAAAACAAAGATTTTTCTTTTCTTTTTAATTATTATTATATTGAGTGTGTCACTCACTTGAAATGCCTTTGGTCATGAACATGCTTTTCTTGGCCATCTTAGGGCAAACCTCTTGCACATTCACAGAGACAGGACTCCCATCTGTGTTCAAGTCCTCTCCTCCTCTCCTCCTGGCTGCATGACTTTGGCCCTACAACACTTTTTTCTGACATGTAAAACAATAAAAATAATAGAATCTAACTCCTAAGGTTATTTGAAAATTAAATGGGTTCTTACATGTTAGAAAGGTTATGTGCCTGACCAAATGCAAGCTTTATTTTTATTCTGGTTTTCTAGGCAATTTTATCATGGTAACTGATTTGTGCCGAGGTCTCTCAATTTTATTGAACCATCAGTGAGTGATTATATGAAGCTGCACAATCATGGTTTTCTCTGTTGGAACCTGATTGTTATAACTTAGGGAAATAATAGGAGACCATGGCAGACTTCATTGTCATCCCCTGGTGAAGGGATAAATCAAAGAAGAATTCAGTGATCATCAGGATTGTTAAAGGGTATCGAAAATTATCTTTGTTTATGCACATTTACTACCAGGCAGTATCAAGTTCCAGGAATTTGAAAAGGTGTCCAGATGAACCAGAGGCATCATGACCCTCGAGGACTCTTTTCCATTCCGGAAATGAAATCGGCTTGATAGATGATTATATCATGCACTGGGTGTACGGCTACATTAAAGGGAAAATCTAGGAGCTGCATAGGTAAGGTCTTAACATATTTATTGCAGTCTGATGGTAATTAAACAATAAAACAATGAATGTTGTCTACATAAGTAATATGGATATGCACTAACTGGTAGGAATTAAGTGCAGGTAAAGCTGCTTATAATACAAGACTATGATTTATCTACGGGTGGCATCAAGTTAGGCATTCTAAGGGTATCTCATGGGACCATACGCTTCAAGATCTCACTGTACTTTTTCTGGTGGGAAATTTGACTGCTAACATTCGATGTAGAAACAGATGCCCAATCTCCCCTACCCCCTCCTCCTCACTATTTCACCCATGTTCCGCTTGTCAATGTGATTCCTTCAACCAAATGAAGCCACGGGAAACATACAGGGCACAATTTCATGCTTGACCTTGAGGAAGCAATCTTTCTTATGATTAGAGAATGAAGATTTAATTGTGAATTGAGAATAATAATAATGCTCGCATCAGAGAACCTGAGGTGTTACACTTAAATTGAAAGATAGCCAGATTTAAGATGCAAAATATTTCAAACCACCATTTAAAAATGAGTATTAAACATCCATTTTAAACGAGAGGAAAAATTTTGTTTCATACCCTCAGAAGTCAACGTGTGTGAGTGACGGTGACCTGAGTGTTCCAAATATCAACAACACAGACAGGAATGGGACATGACCACAGCAGTTCCTGTGTGATACCCTTGGAGGAAGAAAGTCATATGAAAGTAAGGCATATTGATTCCCAGGGCTGGATGAGACTGTGGATGCTGGTAATTTCAGACCCCACAAAATCTGGAGCCACCCGTATGAGAAACAGATTTCCCTATAGCCACATGGAGCCCTACAGACAAGGTCAAGCAATATGCCTAGAGAACCAATCCTAGTGAGAGAGTTCAGCATGCAGCTTATCAGAATCTAAGCTTCCATAACTCAGGACTGCCTGCCCAACTGCAAGAGTGAATATTTCTTCTGCTCTCCTTATACCTCAAGATTGAATCTATGGCCAAAAGCTGTCTATGTGCTGCTCTGATGAGCTTCCTTATATAAAATCAGACCCAAAGTGAAGCCCTAGGCAGTCCACCAGGAGAGAGGAGACCAACCAACTGTGATACACAAGGTCTAGAAATTAAGGTACTGTGGTCCAAAGAGATGTGTTTGTGGTATGTATCAGCAGTCCCTACTCAAAGCACCTTTATTCCTTTTGGTTAATTTTAGATTAAGGCATAGTTACTTTCGAGAACAAAGGTACTGGCGAGGACGTGATCTCTGATTCACAGCCCTGCTTCAGACCCCACCGCTCTGCATTTCACGACCACCGTTCTAAAAGGAAGTAAAACTCACATAGTTTCCTATAGAAACAGGAAGCTGCTGAAGGCTCTGCGAAAGTGTTAGCTAAATATTAAGAGAAATTATTGAAAAGTAGAAAATTAGCCAGACCAAAAAAATACATATAACCTTAATTGAGTTCCTCTAGAATATTTTTCAGGATTGGCTCTAACGTCTCTGAAACATTTAACAGATATGGAGGTTGTCTGCCAGGACAACTGATTGCTGCTGATTGCCTTATATTTACAGAAGAGAAAGATTTCTAAGTGGAGGAAAATGAACCTTTAATTTTTATTCACATTTCATCAAACTCAGCGAGGGGTTCTAAAATCCTTTCAAGTCTACTGTCAGTAGGAATTACTTTTTGTGCTAGAAATATCTTCTTAATAGAAGTTACAGGCTACAGAGAAAGTAAAGACATGAACATAAATCAAAGTAAGGATGTTAGGGGAAAAAATGCTTCATCAAAAGCCTGAACATCACTTTGAAAGATGAAAGAAATGGAAAATATATAGACCACAGCCAGAAAATAAAGATAAATAAGAAAATCAAGGAAGAGGTATAGCCTCTTCAGAAGCCCATTGAAAGAGCCAGTGTGTGGGTATGAATGTGTGTACATCCATGCATGTGTGAGGTTTGTCATGTTTCAGACATAAGAACAGCAGTGATGGCCAGGGCATATGAGGGTTTCCAAACAAAGAATCTTCCAATTCCAAGTGTCCTTGGTTTGTCCTTGGTATTACTTTTCCACTCCACTCATGGAGCCATGGCAATTATTTCCCTGAAATATTTGAAATCTGCCTCTTTCAAATTTCCAGTACATAAGAAGAATGTGGCATGAGATATTCCTCAGTACTATACAACTCCTCTTAAACATGAGACTTAAGCACAAGACAGAAATTTTCCTCATTTTTCAACTGCTGCGTGTGGAAAAGATTGTCACTACAGAGAGTAAACAGTTTAATAGGATTTTCTGCCAAATAATATTCCACCATTATTCCTGCTTGAAGTTCCCCTCTCCCCATGAATAAATCCTGTTTCTGGGTCAAAGATTTTCGTCTGGGAAGAAAGCATGATCCACACCCCTCTGGTTAAGAAGCCAGATTCTTGAGACTAGGGAGCAAGATGGCGGAGGAGCAGGAGACCTGGATTTCGTCTGGTCTCAGGAATTCAGCTGAATAGGGATCAAACCATTCTGAACACCTACGAACTCAACAGGAGACCGAAGAAGAGAGTAGCAACAACTCTCTGAACAGA
>NW_027397090.1:18448393-18483247 GCF_003265705.2 Callorhinus ursinus
CTTCCATCCCTTCCTTGTATCAACCCTTATTTTGTACATATATAAGTTTTCTTCCTTTAAAATTTTAGGAGGCACTTTTTTCTAACAGACCAAAATACGCCCAAAGTCTAGTGTGTGGCACTGATCTATGCACTAGCCTGATCATATTTGATCATATTCGGGGTTTTTTTGTATTGTTCTGTTTTTGATTTTAATCTTTTCCTTTTTGTTTTTTTTTTTTCTTTCTTTCCCTTTCTTTTCCCCTGGTTTCAGGTCTTTTCTGATTTGTATACAGTATATTTGCTGGGGACATTGTTAACCTGTTAGCATTTTGTTCTCTCATTCATCTATTCTCCTCTGGACAAAATGACAAGACGAAAAAAATCACCTCAGCAAAAAGAACAAGAGGTAGTACCGTCAGCCAGGGACCTACTCAATACTGACATTAGTATGATGTTGACCCTAGAGTTCAGAATCATAACTTTAAAGATACTAGCTGGGCTTGAAAAAAGCATGGAAGTTATTAGAGAAAACCTTTCTGGAGAAATAAAAGAACTAAAATTTAACCAAGTCAAAATCAAAAAGGCTATTAATGAGGTGCAATCAGAAATGGGGGGACTAACTGCTAGGATAAATGAGGCAGAAGAGAGAATCAGCAATATAGAATACCAAATGATGGAAAATAAAGCGGCTGAGAAAAAGAGAGAGAAACAACTACAGGATCACGAGGACAGAATTCGAGAGATAAGTGATACGATAAGACAAAACAACATTAGAATAATTGGAATCCCAGAAGAAGAAGAAAGAGAGAGAGGGGCAGAAGGTATATTGGAGCAAATAATAGCAGAGAACTTCCCTAATGTGAGGAAGGAAACAGGCATCAAAATCCAGGAGGCACAGAGAACCCCTCTCAAAATCAATAAAAATAGGTCAACACCCCGACATCTAAGAGTAAAACTTACGAGTCTCAGAGACAAAGAGAAAATCCTGAAAGCAGATCGGGAGAAGAGATATGTAACCTACAATGGTAGAAATATTAGATTGGCAACAGACCTATCCAGAGAGACCTGGGAGGCCAGAAAGGACTGGCATGATATCTTCAGAGCACTAAACGAGAAAAATATGCAGCCAAGATTACTATATCCAGCTAGGCTATCATTGAAAATAGAAGGAGAGAGAAAAAGCTTCCAGGACAAACAAAAACTAAAGGAATTTGCAAACACAAAACCAGCTTTAAAAGAAATATTGAAAGGCGTCCTCTAAGCAAAGAGAGAGCCTAAAAGCAGCACAGATCAGAAAGGAACAGAGACAATATACAGTAACAGTCACCTTACAGGCAATACAATGGCACTAAATTCATACCTTTCAATAGTTACCCTGAATGTAAATGGGCTAAATGCCCCAGTCAAAAGACACAGGCTATCAGATTGGATTAAAAAACAAGACCCATCGATATGCTGTCTGCAAGAGACTCATTTTAGACCCAAAGACACCCCCAGATTGAAAGTGAGGGGGTGGAAAACCATTTACCATGCTAATGGACACCAAAAGAAAGCTGGGGTGGCAATCCTTATATCAGACAAATTAGATTTTAAAACAAACACTGTAATAAGAGATGAGGAAGGACACTATATCCTACTTAAAGGGTCTATCCAACAAGAAGATCTAACAATTGTAAATATCTATGCCCCTAACGTGGGAGCAGCCAATTATATAAGGCAATTAATAACAAAAGCAAAGAAACACATTGACAACAATACAATAATAGTGGGGGACTTTCACACCCCCCTGACTGAAATGGACAGATCATCTAAGCAAAAGATCAACAAGGAAATAAAGACTTTAAATGACACACTGGACCAAATGGACTTCACAGACATATTCAGAACATTCCATCCCAAAGCAACGGAATACACATTCTTCTCTAGTGCCTATGGAACATTCTCCAGAATCGATCACATCCTAGGTCACAAATCAGGTCTCAACCGGTACCAAAAGATTGGGATTATTCCCTGCATATTTTCAGACCACAATGCTTTGAAACTGGAACTCAATCACAAGAGCAAAGTCGGAAAGAACTCAAATACATGGAGGCTAAAGAGCATCCTACTAAAGAATGAATGGGTCAACCAGGAAATTAAAGAAGAATTAAAAAAATTCATGGAAACCAATGAAAATGAAAACACAACTGTCCAAAATCTTTGGGATACAGCAAAGGCAGTCCTGAGAGGAAAGTATATAGCAATACGAGCCTTTCTCAAGAAACAACAAAGGTCTCAAATACACAACCTAACCCTACACCTAAAGGAGCTGGAGAAAGAACAGTAAATAAAGCCTAAACCCAGCAGGAGAAGAGAAATAACAAAGATCAGAGCAGAAATCAATGAAATAGAAACCAAAAGAACAGTAGAACAGATCAATGAAACTAGGAGCTGGTTCTTTGAAAGAATTAACAGGATTGATAAACCCCTGGCCAGACTGATCAAAAAGAAAAGAGAAATGACCCAAATCCACAAAATCATGAATGAAAGAGGAGAGATCACAACCAGCAACAAAGAAATACAAACAATTATAAGAACATATTATGAGCAACTCTATGCCAGCAAATTAGATAACCTGGAAGAAATGGGTGCATTCCTAGAGATGTATCAACTACCCAAATTGAACCAGGAAGAAATAGAAAACCTGAACAGACCTATAACCACTAAGGAAATTGAAGCAGTCATCAAAAATCTCCCAAGAAACAAAAGCCCAGGGCCAGATGGCTTCCCGGGGGAATTCTACCAGACATTTAAAGAAGAATTAATACCTATTCTCCTGAAACTGTTCCAAAAAATAGAAATGGAAGGAAAACTTCCAAACTCATTTTATGAGGCCACCATTACCTTGATCCCCAAACCAGACAAAGACCCCATCAAAAAGGAGAACTACAGACCAATATCCTTGATGAACATGGATGCAAAAATTCTCACCAAAATACTAGCCAATACGATCCAACAGTACATTAAAAGGATTATTCACCATGACCGAGTGGGATTTATCCCTGGGCTGCAAGGCTGGTGCAACATCCGCAAATAAATCAACGTGACACAATACATTAACAAAAGAAAGAACAAGAATCATATGATCCTCTCAATAGATGCAGAAAAAGCATTTGACAAAGTACAGCATCCTTTCTTGATCAAAACTCTTCAGAGGATAGGGATAGAAGGTACATACCTCAATATCATAAAAGCCATCTATGGAAATCTACAGCCAATATCATTGTCAATGGGGTAAAGCTGAGAGCTTTTCCCCTAAGGTCAGGAACACGGCAGGGATGTCCACTCTCACCACTGTTATTCAACATGGTATTAGAAGTCCTAGCCACAGCAATCAGACAACAAAAAGAAATCAAAGGCATCCAAATCGGCAAAGAGAAAGTCAAACTCTCACTCTTTGCAGATGATAGGATACTGTATGTGGAAAACCCAAAAGACTCCACCCCAAAACTGCTAGAACTCATACAAGAATTCAGTCAAGTGGCAAGATATAAAATCAATGCACAGAAATCAGTGGCATTCCTATACACCAACAACAAGACAGAAGAGAGACAAATCAAGGAGTCTATCCCATTTACAATTGCACCCAAAACCATTAGATACGTAGGAATAAATCTAACCAAAGAAGCAAAGGATCTGTACTCAGAAAACTATAAAATACTCATGAAAGAAATTGAAGAAGACACAAAGAAATGGAAAAACATTCCATGCTCATGGATTGGAAGAACAAATATTGTGAAGATGTCAATGCCACCTAGAGCAATCTACACATTCAATGCAATCCCCATCAAAATACCATCCACCTTTTTCAAAGAAATGGAACAAATTTCTTACAAAGCTGTCATCATCAAGACAGTATGGTACTGGCACAAAAACAGACACATAGATCAATGGAACAGAATCGAGAGCCCAGAAATGAACCCTCAACTCTATGGTCAACTCATCTTTGACAAAGCAGGAAAGGATGTCCAATGGAAAAAAGACAGTCTCTTCAACAAATGGTGTTGGGAAAATTGGACAGCCACATGCAGAAGAATGATACTGGACCATTTCCTTACACCACACACAAAAATAGACTCCAAATGGTTGAAAGACCTAAACGTGAGACAGGAGTCCATCAAAATCCTAAAGGAGAACACAGGTAGCAACCTCTTCGACCTCAGCCGCAGCAACTTCTTCCTAGAAACATCACCAAAGGCAAGGGAAGCAAGGGCAAAAATGAACTATTGGGATTTCATCAAGATAAAAAGGTTTTGCACAGCAAAAGAATCAGTCCACAAAACCAAAAGACAACCGACAGAATGGGAGAAGATATTTGCAAATGACAGATAAAGGGCTAGTATCCAAAATCTATAAAGAACTAATCAATCTCAACACCCAAAGAACAAATAATCCAATCAAGAAATGGACAGAAGACACGAACGGACATTTTTCCAAAGACATCCAAATGGCCAACAGACACATGAAAAAGTGCTCAAGATCGCTCAGCATCAGGGAAAACCAAATCAAAACCTCAATGAGATACCACCTCACACCCCTCAGAATGGCTAAAATGAACAAGTCAGGAAACGACAGATGTTGGCGGGGATGTGGAGAAAGGGGAACCCTCCTACACTGTTGGTGGGAATGCAAGCTGGTGCATCCACTCTGGAAAACAGTATGGAGGTTCCTCAAACAGTTGAAAATAGAGCTACCCTATGATCCAGCAATTGCACTACTGGGTATTTACCCCAAAGATACAAATGTAGGGATCCGAAGGGGTACGTGCACCCCAATGTTTATAGCAGCAATGTCCATAATAGCCAAACTGTGGAAAGAGCCAAAATGTCCATCGACAGATGAATGGATAAAGAGGTGGTATATATACACAATGGAATATTATGCAGCCATCAAAAGGAATGAGATCTTGCCATTTGCAACGACGTGGATGGAACTGGAGGGTGTTATGCTGAGTGAAATAAGTCAATCAGAGAAAGACATGTATCATATGACCTCACTGATATGAGGAATTCTTAATCTCAGGAAACAAACTGAGGTTTGCTGAGTGGTGGGGGGTGGGAGGGATGGGGTGGCTGGCTGATAGACATTGGGTAGGGTGTGTGCTATGGTGAGCGCTGTGAATTGTGCAAGGCTGTTGAATCACAGATCTGTACTTCTGAAACAAATAATGCAAGATATGTTAAGAAAAAAGAAAAAGAAGAAGATAGCAGGAGAGGAAGAATGAAGGGGAGTAAGTCAGAGGGGGAGATGAACCATGAGAGACGATGGACTCTGAAAAACAAACTGAGGGTTCTAGAGGGGAGGGGGTGGGGGGATGGGTTAGCCTGGTGATGGGTATTTAGGAGTGCACGTTCTGCGTGGAGCACTGGGTGTTATGCACAAACAATAAATCATGGAACACTACATCAAAAAAAAAAAAAAAAGAAACCAGATTCTTGTTCTTTTCTCTAATAACTTCTCTTTCTCTCTACGCTCAAATGTGGGCTTAAATAGATGGGATTATATTCCAAATAAATAGTACTAGTTCTACTGGAACTAGTTGGAACTTTGGAAATGCATTTTTCTGTTGTTTAAACTCCCATTGTAACATACTATGTGGGTCCAACTTTATCAGATATCAGAGATCCCCTTACATTTTATTTACTTCTTTGAGTTAGCACATTGGTTCCATTTTTTTTTTTTTTGACTATACATTCTGCACTCTTACATAGAGACCTGAAACTGAAATTAGTATGTTTGGTCCACATTCCTGCGATTTTTCTATTGATGGTTACAGCAACGCGAAATGAGAAAAGAAAAAAAAAAGAGTTGACAGCTTTGAGCAAGAAAGTCTCCTTTTTTTTGTTAACTTTTTGCAAATGTCCCTGGTAGCGTCCCCCAGATGACAGCATCAATGTCATGACAACATGTTCTTCCTGGTTTTTATGATGCACTGTACTGCCTCCAAGAACCCGTCATTCTGGTATGACAAAGTGGAAATCAGAAAAGAGAATTTT
This sequence comes from Callorhinus ursinus, assembly GCF_003265705.2. Taxonomy (NCBI): domain Eukaryota; kingdom Metazoa; phylum Chordata; class Mammalia; order Carnivora; family Otariidae; genus Callorhinus; species Callorhinus ursinus. Next base: position 18,454,410 of record NW_027397090.1, read on the forward strand.
ATGCTACACAATCTTGGAGGATGGGCAATCATTTCCTACATCCTCCATTCAAATATCCAAAAACAAGACTTCATAGTTTAAAAGTGATTTTTAAAAAAGGCAACTCTTCAATTTCTAATGAGATTTTTAAATCTCTAGAAATATACTTCATGTTTTTAGTACTGTGCGTATTCCCAAAGAAATTCTCAAGAATATGTAGTGATGACTTTGCCCCTGTTTGGTGATGAGAATTTGGAATCTTTTGCTGAACATTTTCAGGGGAACATGATAGAGCCTCTAGTTGTAGTTATCAAGAAATGATTACAGAATCAAAGGTGGAGAAATATATTAAGGCTGAGAGAGTTAAGGGGTACAATCGCAAGAACCAAGGATCGGGCCTCCAATTATGTTTTAGAAACTTGAGACATTATTACAATGTAAGTGCATGGTTTCTGATGGCAGCACATTGTATGCTATGATAAATTTGCTAAGAGGATGTCATCTGCAAAAGAAGCTCAGAAAATGGGGTAAATATATTCAAAATATTTTGTGGGAGTACAAGACAAATAAAACTTGGAAAATGAGGTGTTCAAATGGAAATATGAATGTGAACTCCTGTCCTTTAAAAAATATGTCATTTCTAACTTTACCTCTATAATGATGGAGAAAGGATAGTAGCTACCATGTGTGCTCAAGAAAAGTCATCTCCCATCTTCCATCTTCCACTAAAAGAAAACTATAGCTTTCTAGAAAGGACTTTTGGCATTTCAATAGACAGAAAACATCAAGTGGAGACTAGATATCTTTTAGTTGCCAGGATTAAGAGTGGCTCGAAAGATATCCAGTGTCATGCTGGCATGAACAAAGGAGCTTCTGACTTATTACTCTTCCAAGTTCAAACCATTTTAAGCAATACAAGGAAAATAATCATGCCATGAAAATCACGAGCTTGTAGTGAGATTTTAAAAGATCAACAGTTATCAGAAAACCTAAAGAGCAGGTATGCAGGATTTCTAATTTACAGAAATACTGCATATTGATCAGCTCAAGCCCTGTTTAAGCTGCATTAAATTTTTCGTCAATGGCTAGACCCATCAATGCAAATCAAGCACCAGCGGTCTAGTTGAGCTCTGTTCAGAGTGAGTGTGTGTGTTAGTCACAGCAGGCTCTGCTGCAGTAAAGAGAGAGCCCCCCAGCCTTCCGTGGGTTAAAATAAACTACAAAAAGTGTATTTCTTTCTCACATATCAGTGAAAGTAGGTTTCAGGGAAACGAGGTGGCTCTCTCCTCTTGGTCATGCAAGGAGCCAAGGTGATTCTGTTCTGCCGCCCATAGTGTAACATTCCCTCTTAGCCAAAGAGAAGGGAGCTGGACGTGAGCGCATCAGTTCTGCTCACGTCCAGGTGGGGGGTGCCCACACGGCCACACCTAGCTGCAAGAGAATGAAGGAACGTGGGCTGCTGTGTAGTGAGAGCACAGGAAGTGGGTTTTGGAGACCAGCCAGCCGGCCTCTGCTGCAGTACAGATGGCATCCTCTTAATCAGGAAACAAAGTTAAGAAGACATTATGATAAGATGCTTGTCAGTGCTTTCGAAAAAAAAAGGGAAAAAAAAAAAAACTGGAAGAAGACAGTTGTGCTGTTGTAAGAAAACACAGAAATCCGAAACATCCCGTTACAAGTAAGAGCTAATCCAAGGAAAGCCAGTTAGGACCAATAATCTTGGATTTTTTTTTTCTTTTTTCACAAGTCTCAGGTGCTGATCCTCAGTCCCGAGTTAATCTCCTAAATGTGTTCCCTTAGTGGCTCTGGAGGCCCCTCTTTCCCAGGCTGGGGTGAGTGGAATTTGTGAGCGCGGGTACAGAAGCAAAGCCACCATTCTGCCGCAGGTGATGCATTCTACAGGTACAGTGACAACCTGTTAGCCACCCATGCTGCTTTTGTGCTGATTCATCTGTATGGTGTTCAAAACAGTTCATTATATTTACAAGTGTAATTTCTTAGCACCGTTAAGAGCTGATTAGGAAAAGTTTTGTTTGTTAGATGTGTAAGTCCAGGTAGGTGATTGAAGGTCTTCAGACAATCAGGTGTGTTAACTTTGTGGTTTTACTTTTGTTTATGTCACAGTAAAGTGAAAGTTTTAATAGTGTTTTTTTTTTACTGGATTATAAAATGAACTGTTAATGGAAGGTAAATGTTATTTTTGAACAATAAATGTTCTTTGCCCCAAATTTAACAAATTCAGTATTAGTTAAAACACTAGTAGCAAGAATTATCATTTTCCTTGGATCAAAGTTTTCCTCAGACATGAAAAATTCCAGTTGGGATAAAATCCAAGACCAATCCCAAAGGTTCAACTACTCCCAAGTGTTCTCTCCAATGACCCAAACCTTCCACTATGGAAGCCCACTGTGGAAATGCACAACAAATAAAATGGAAGGTAGTATTGGTGAATATTCTGAACATAGAGAGAGTTCTAGAATTGTCTGTGACGTGCCAGAGGACAGGGTCATGAGAGAAGATGCAGCGTGCACACGTTTTAAGTCAGGATGGAAGGTGGCAGAACCAGATGTGGTCAGTGGCATACATGCTTTGCTCCCTGGACCCCATCCCTATTAATGGAAATAGGAAACGCACCAGACGCTGAGACCTGGATAAAGAAGTTCAGGGTAGAGCCATGGTTTTTTCCCCTCTCTTAATGCTTAGAGACCTTGAACAGAGATCAGGGATCACTCATTTGCATAGTGTGTTTTGCATAAAGTCAGAAAATCCAAGTCTCGCTCTGGCCTGAGCACAGGAGTGTGACTTCTAGACGCCAAAGCATCTTGAGGCTGAGAGCAGGTGGAGAGAGCCCCAGCTGGAGAGGAGGAAGGCTTGCCCACTTCACAACTCCCCAAGGCCTTGGCTCTGATTTCGGAGGGCTGTGTTGTCCTTGTCTGTGATTGTAGGTCATGTTCGCACTAATTCTCCCAAAGAATGTGCTGCTAATGCACCACCAACACAGTGGGTCATAATCCTGAGCACCTCCTTGCCATTTAATTGTTAAAAACATGGCACACCAGTTCATCCGTGCCTTAGGAAATATCAAGAATTAGGGAAACATGCCAAACAGATGGGCACAGAGAAAAATGGCACTTGGCTAATTTCTTCCCCACCATTTTTCTTCCAACGTTCATCCTAAGACAGTTTTTGACTGCTTCTCCATCGTGTTCCCATGTTGGCTTCTTGTGGGGCCTTTACTCCTGTTTGGTTTCACCAACTGCTATCCACAAAATCACCACACAAATGTGTGGTGTTTGATGCTGGAAGAGACTCAGCGGAGAGTGGCAGGTAAGGACCTGAGCAGGTTAGTTCTGCTCTAAACAAGGCCCTGACTAGCAGCTCCTCATGCAGGGTCCCCAGCTTTCCTCTAAAACATTTGTGAAGGCGCAAAAGAAATTACGATTTACAACACTGAAAAATAAGCTGGGCAGGGAAAACTTTGCCAGAATCTGGCAAGCATTTCCATGAACTGAGATGTATTTCTCAGCCTGGAGGTAAATTGGGAGTCTCACAGAGAGATTTTAGACAGGGTCTCTTGGATGTGGTTGTCATTTGCAGCCAGTTGGGACACGCGGATCAAAGTGGGTGGCCACGAACTGAGGAATACAACCAGGAGGCTGTGTTTGACATGGAAATTAAAACAGCATGTCTCCAGCCCAAAGCGAGGCTGACATCTCCTGATCCTTGTAGGGAAGCCCGGCGTGTGGTACAGAAATGTGAGTTCCACACTCCCAAATACTTACTCCTTCAGGAAGCCGAGCTGCTGTCGGCTCAGAGCTACATTCCAACCATTTCCAACCAAGCACTTCCTAGTCATGGAATCTGCACCACACAGAACAGAGAGGACGTGAAGATCTCATCGTGGTGAATTGTGCCCTAGAAACTGCAGACGCCACCACGAAGCTCCTTAGGCATAAAGTGAGGATGGAAGAGGCTTGAGAGATGTACAAAACTACCTCGTGCAATCTCGCCCTCAGATCATCAGGGGCAGCCTGGGGAGTAGCAAAATTCCCATTTTTTTCCCTGAAAAGCATCTGTAAATGGACACCTGCCAGACACCAGAAGATGGGTGTACGCCAGGCCCATGGTATACAGTGGAGGTGAATAGACAGGCGGACCGACATTGTTAGCTGGCAAAAGCACTGTCTGAGAGGACAGCATCTCTTTTGAAAAGAAGAGCAGAAGGAGTTGAGGCACATGAAGAAATGGTGCAAATTAAAACGTGGAGAATTATTAGCTATAGAAATTGGAAGACACTTTTAGAAATATGTTCATATATTCAAGAAAGCAGCATCTAAAAAACTGAAGCCCCAAACCATCAGTTGGAACAGGCTAATATGACGTGGGGCAGAGGGGAGAAGACCAACAACATGGGCCAGTGAAAGGTGCAAAAATCCCATTAAAAATCTACACGGAGGCAATCATAGGCTCAGCTGATGCTAAGGATCTTGTCAAGGATTTAGGGAAATCAAAATAAGCTTTCCCGGAATAGAGAGTACAGCTGTCTGCCGCTGCAAATCAACCAGGCCCTTCCCCCGTGTTCTAGGTCATCACACAGTCCTGCCCCGATGGTCACAGAGGATCCACAACAGCTGCAGACAGTCCTTCCAAACCCACGCAGAAGGGAGGAAGGGCAAGGCCAAAAGGCAAAACCTCTTTTCCTCCAAATAGTTTGATGTCCTGTGACCATGTTGAGAGGAAAGCCTCTTTCCACCTTTGAGCCACCCTCTGCGAGGGAAGAAGCAGAGCACAGAGGCTTTGGCCGCGTGTTTACACAGCTAGAACCGGGTTCTTTCCAGGTTCCCCCGCAGCCTCTCTGAAATTCTCAGACAGGGTCCTAGGAACTTGATGGAAAACCAGTCCTCCTGGAAATAAATTCTGTGTCGTAAACCGTGTCTCATCTCCTCCAGCCGCCTAAGGTTCATAACAGAGCTGAACACGTGGCTCTTCCCGCAAGATGGTTTCCTTCTTTGAGAAAGGGTCTGTCCTTCAAGTAAGTAAATGTGGGGAAGGCCAACCTCGCCGAGTCCTAATCTATGGTAGACAATTCTGAGGTGTCATTTCCCAAACAATTAGGAAATTAAGTAATTTCTTTCTGTTGTGGTTGTTTTAACTTAAAAAACAAAACAGACAAAAAAAAAACCCTTTTATCATAACTTAACTGGGCCTGTGAGATATATATCTAAGAGTAAGATTTTCATAATATTTTAAAAAATAAAGTGGTGCTGCCCGGATTATGAAGCATGTGTATTTTCCCCTATTCTTCCCATTAAATACAAATAAAAAATCTCAAGATTATATGTAAAATAACCATAAGCATCAAAAACTAATGATGTACTGTATGGTGACTAACATAACATAATAAAATTAAATTAAAAAATAAAATAAACATAAGCATACTCTGAAAGTGCATCTGTAGAAGGCAGACCAGTTAGGGATGAAGGGATCCAAGAAAATACAGGGGTGAATTCCCCTGGGCTTTCCTTTTGCCTCTTTGTCTTACACCAGGTAAAGTAAAGCCAACAACCTGAAATGTGGGCAGGTGTAGGGGAGACAAGCCCCAGCAAAGGCCTGCTCTCTGTAGCCAGAGGATCATGAAGAGGGCACCATGACAAGAGAGATCACCTTGAGCCAACGATCACTCTACTCCTGTCAAAGACACCAGAAAACAAAAAAAGCACACACATCCAGAAGGGAAGAACAGAACTGTCCTTATTTGCAATGACACAATCATCCACAAGAAAATCCTAGGGAATAAATCCCATGCACTGCAAGGCCATAAAGATCTAAGGATTCAAGGTGAACACAAAAATCAACAGATTTCTATGTACTAGCAGCGAACACACAGACACTGAAGTTAGAAACACAATATTATTTACCATCATTAAACAATCAAATTACTCAGGGATAAATCTAAAAAAAAATCTAAAACAAAAAAATCTAAATAAGAAAATGACACAGTACTGATCAAAGAAATCAATAAGATCTAGATAAATGGGGACACATAACATGTTTCTATTTTGGAAGATGCAACATAGTAAAGATGCCAATTCTCCCCCAGATTGATACACAGATTTCATGCAAGACTTGTTAAAATCTCAGTGAGGATTTTTTGCAGACACAGACAATATAATTCTAAAATGTATACAGAAACTAGACTAGCTAAAGGAGTTTTATTAACCGTTAAATGAACTAGAATCACTAAAAGAATTTTGAAAAAGAAGAATGAAGTAGGATAAATTGGTCCATGCAATTTCAAGGTGTAAAATGTAGCTGCAGTGATCAAGACTGTGTGGTATGGATGAACAGACAATGATAAACACATAGTTCAATAGAATGTAATAGAGAACCTATAAATATTCTCACACAAATATGCCCAAGCAATTTTTGGGAAAAGTGCAAAAACAATTTGAAAGAAAGATAACCTTTCAACAAATGGTGCTGCAGTAATTAGATATCTTAGAGGCAAAAAAAAAAAAAAAGGAAACTCAACCTTATTCTCACATTTTATACAAAAAAAAGCCAACTTGAAAACGGATCATGAATTGAAATATAAAATATAAAGCTATAGAACTTTTAGAGAAAAGATAGAAGAAAATCTGTAGGACCTAGAGCTGGTCAAAGACTGCCTTAGACCCAACACCAAAGGCATGAGCCATGAAAGTAAAAATTGATGTCAAATGTCCCCCAAATTTGTAACATTTTTACTGTGAAATATCCTGTTAAGAAGGTGGAAAGACAAGCTACGGACTGGAAGAAATTATTTGTAACCTACATAGCTGACAAAGTACTGGTATCCAGGAAACATAAAGAACTCTCAAAACTCAATGTTAAAGAAGGATGTCATCAAGGTGATGCGATAGGAAGCCCCAGGGTTATCTCTCCCGTACAGGCACAGACTTCACAACAATGTAAGGACCAAATTGCCCTTGTGAGATCTCTGAGGTTCACTTCAGAGGCTGCAGCACCCAGGCGAGTGCAAAGCCCAGAGGAGCCTCAATGAAGCAGGTCAGAAAAAGCTTTGCATTTTGTCCATTCCAGCCTCTCTTGCTTCCCAGTATAGTGCAGCTTCATTGAGAAAAAAAATACCCAACTCCTGGTTTCTCCCTCAGGAGGGACATAGGACAGTGGGACGTGTATCCAACATTCTGGATTTGGAAGGGGGTTCCCGGGGGACCGGGTTGTGTCTTACCTGACTTGGAGTGCTTTTGGGAACCAGCATGGTTTGGATGCCAGGCTGGGGGCGACTGGTAACAACTGCCAAGTACCAGAGCTGGTTACAGCACCGAAGAGGCTGCAGTCCAGCAGACAGTCACAAGGGAAGCAAGAGATAGGAGATCCTGAAAGGAAGCACGGGTAAACCTCTTTAACTGGGTAATCACACAATAAGCCCAGAGACATCACACCTCAGAAAAGGCTTGAGAGTCCCTCAGAAACTTTACCCAGGCTGACTAGTGAAGGTTTTCTCATAAATGAAGCTAGGTTATAAAGAGGGAAGAGGTGGCTGTCTTACCAATGCTCGCATCTCAACGACAATTGGAAGACATGTGAAGAACTATTTGATTTGTTCCGATCAAAGGAACAAGATACATTTCTAGAAACCAACTCTAAAGAAACAGAGATTTACGAATTACCTGACAAAGAATTCAAAATAACAATTTAAGTATTCTGAATGAGGTGAAAAAGAACGCAGACTACTAAAGGAAATTGGGAAAGTGATATATGAAGAAGATGAGATTACCAACAAGGGGATAAAAGCTATAAAAAAGAACCAAGCAGATAATCTGGAGCTGAAGAATATGAGAATTGAAAAATAAGCTAGAGAGATTCTGGATCAGGCAGAAGCATTAGAGAGTCAGCAATCTTAAAGACAGGTCATCTGAAATTACTGAGTCAGAGAAGCCAAATGAAAAAAGAAGAAAGAAAGAAAAAAAAGAACGAAGAGCAGGAAGAGAGCCTAATGGTGCATCATTAATAAGACCAATATGTGTGTTATGGGAGTCACAGAACAAGAGACAGGGAAAGGGCAGAAGCCTATTTTAAGAAATAATGGCCAAAAACTTTCCAAGTTTGAGGAATGAAACAGACATGCAAATCTCAGAATCACAAAGAAATCCAAAGAGGATAAACCCAGATATCTGCACTGAGATGCATTATAATCAAACTGTCAAAAGTCACCGACACAGGGAAAATCTTTTCAAGCCAGAGAAAAGTGATTCATCACATATAACTGAGCTCCTAGAAAATTATCAGTGGATTTTGCAGCAGCAATTTTGCAGACCAGAGGGAGTGGGATAATATATTCAAAGTGCTGAAGAAAAGAAAAACTGCCAAAAATGAATACAGTATCTGGCAAAATTATCCTTCAAAACTGAAGGAGAAATTAAGAGATTTCCAGATAAATAAGCCCTGAAGTAGTTCTCAATGAGACCTGCCTACAAGAAATGCTAAAGGTGCTCTCCCAGTTAAAATGAAAGGATGCTAGGCAGGTTTTAAAATATAAAGTTTTCAGGGCACCTGGGTGGCTCAGTCGTTAAGCGTCTGCCTTCGGCCCTGGTCATGATCCCAGGGTCCTGGGATCGAGCCCCGCATCAGGGTCCCTGCTCAGCAGGAAGCCTGCTTCTCCCTCTCCCACTCCCCCTGCTTGTGTTCCCTCTCTCGCTGTGTCTCTCTCGGTCAAATAAATAAAAATCTTAAAAAAAATAAAAATAAAAAATAAATAAAAATATAAAGTTTTCTGGTAAAGGTAGTACATAGACAAATATAGAATCCAGTAGCATTGTTATGTTGATATACAGATCACTCTTAGTTCTGGTATAGAATTGAAAAGACAAAGGCACAAAAAAGTAACCGTACGTCTGTGTTAGGAGATACACATTATAAACCCATGTCATTTGTGATACTAACAACATAAAGTGGAAAAAGGCAGATATGTAAAGGAGTTGAATTTTTGTACGCAATTGAAATTGTCATCAGTTTAAAATTAAGTGTTAGGACTTTAAGATGTTTGATGTAACCACCAAGAAAATATCTATAGAAGATGGACAAAGGAAATGAGAAGGGAATCCAAGCATGACCCCATAAAAAATCTGGTAAAAGACAAAGGAAGCTAGGAAGAGAGGAAAACAGGAACAAAAATAGTGACAAGAAATAGAAAACCACCAAATGGCCATAGTAAGCCCTTTCCTATCATGAATTACTTCAAACGTAAATGGATTAAATTCCCTAGTGGAAAGACAGATCTATGTCCTTTTTAATCCATTCATCAATTTAGGTGAATGGATTAAAAAGGAAGAAAAGATCCAAGTACACATGTGCACAACAAGCTCACTTTAGATCTAAGGACACCGATGGGCTAGAAGGGAAAGAAGGAACAAAGGGTATTCTTTGCAAACAGAAACCAAACAAGAACAAGGATGGCCAGGTTTGCATCAGACCAAATAGACTTGAAGTAAAAAATTGTTGCAACGCACGAGGAAGGACATTATAATGATCAAAGAGTCAGATCACCAGAAAGGTATAACAATTATAAATACAAGTGCACCTCTTCTCAGAGTTCCCTGATATCCGGAGAAAAATACACATATCAACAGAATAAAAGATATTCTTACATGTTTTATTGATATTTAGTTCACATAACATATAATTTTGCCATTTGAAGTGTTCAACTCAATGATTTTTAGTATATTCAGAGTTATATACCATCACCACTATCAATCTTAGAACATTTTCATCAAACCAAAAATAAACCTGGTAATCGATCAGCCGTCACTCCTTAGTCCCCCCCCAAGCCCTTTAGACCCAAGCAAACTTTGGTCCACTTTCTATCTCTATAGGCTTTCCTTTTCCAGACATTTTGTATAAATGAATTATACAGTATGTGCCTTTTTTTTTTTGGTCTGGATTCTTTCACTTACCATATTTTCAAGGTGCATCCTTCACAGCATTCCATTTTTTCAAAATATATTTTTGATGAAGTTCGATTTATTTTTTCTTGTATCGTGTGTGTTTTTGGTGTCATATCTGAGAAGTTTTGCCTAAACAAAGGTCACATAGATTTACTCCTGTATTTTTTCTGAGTCTTATAGTTTTAGATCTGTAATTCATCTGAGTTTTTTGGGGATTATGTGTGTGTGTGTGTGTGTGTGTGTATATATATATAGTTAGTGTAATTTTATTATTGTAAGATGGATATTAAAAGGTAATTGCTAATTCAGAGGCTGTATGGATTATCTTCACTTTATACTGCCAAGTAATCTTCCTGTACAATTTCATCAATTTATCCTCACAAAAAAGAAGCATACAAGAAAAGTTTTACCACATCCTAGACAATGGCAGAACTTTTCACTTTAAAGATTCTTGCCATTATGATGGAGAATGTTTATCTATTTTAATTTGCATTTTGCTAATTACAGATGAGTCAAAATATATTTTCAACTGCTTTAGATGTTTGTTGTTACTTTTTTGAAAATTGTCTATTAATATTCTTACTCACTTTTCTATCAGAAAATTATTATTTTGTCCTTTCAGTGGCTTATCTTTTCTCTTTTTATAAAACTTCTTTAAAAAAAAAAACACAATGATTTATAAAAATAATACATAGCCCTGGAAATTTTAAAAGCACAACTATGGAAAGAATTCAGAAAGCTTCCTGAGATAAGGGAAAAGAAAAAAATAGAAAATTCAGGTTGACATCAGAATTCTCACCAGCAATATGACATATAATTTATTGTATAATTTATTATCTAGTTAAGCTATCAGCTAAATGTAGACATAGAATAAAACATTTTCAGTCATGCAGACTGAAAGGTGTGGGAAACTGCATTTGAAACTGTCATTGAAGACTCCCTTGAAGGGAAATATTTCAGGAAAAAGATGAATACATTCTCAAAGAAATGAGATAAGAATCATGTATTTAAGAAAATGATACATAAAAAACCTGGGGAAGTTTACTCGGCTTTGCCAAGTGGTCTCTATGCATCCTAGGGTGGCAGGAAAGAAATCACTGAATTTAGAAAGAAAAACATTTAATTCATAGTTATAATCTGATTTTTATTTCTACTATTTTGAGAATGGTTTATTTCTATATAATGTGTTTATAAAAAGCATTAACATAAATATTAATGAATGTGATTTTTTAATTGATAAGTATTTATAATCAAACAAGTTTGCAGGTGACTATTCTAAAATGGCAAGGTCACCTTAAAATAAAAAAAATACACCCAGAACTAAAATGTTGAAAAATAGTAAAATCATAGTCTGATGAGTAGTAAGGGGCAAAAGAGAGAGGGATGAGCATAATGAAGGAATCCTTTCATTCAGGGTGAAATTTTAGATATTTATAAGCTTTTGAAGTTATTAGAAAAAGCAACAATGCATCTGAGTAAGTTAGAGATATTTGTCAGAAGAATAAAAATATAATGTATAGCTTTCCTAAATGTGGAAAATAAAATATATGCAGTGCAATTTAAAAAAGAAAAAATAAATTTATCAGAATTCATAAAATAAGATAGCAAAAACAAGTCTCATTATGAGCAGTCATAAAAAATATAAAGTAATACAAACATTAATACAGTAAAACAGTGTGGGTTGACATCAGCAAGATGGCAGAGTAGGAAGCCCCCAGCCCTCATTCTTCTGTAGAGATAGCAACTTAAAGACAATATACAGACTAAAGGTCCTTGGTGAGAGCTTCCGGCACCAGACAGGTGGCTGAGCACCCCAGGGGAGCACAAAACAAAGAAGCAGGTGGGGGAGTCCATTCATTTGCCTGCCCTGGTCTCTCTTACTTCCCAGAATCATGTAGCACAATTGGGAGAAAACCCTTAACGCCTGGCTTTCTCTCAAGATGAAAATAGAATGTGCATCAGTGTTTGGGATATTTGGGCCCTGGCACAGGAACCGGTGTCCATCTCACTTGACTTGCAGAACCAAAGGAAACAGGTAGAATTCAGATGCCAGGTGGGGGAACCTCTGAGGACAAATGTAGTCCCACAGCGTGTCAAAGCAGCAGAGACCCTGCGGTACCACAGACAGACACCAGGTGGAGCAAGAGATTACGGATCTTGACAACAGGGACAACCTCTTTCCCTGGGATTTATATGCATTAACCAAGACAGGGCAAGTCCCCGACAAGGTTACAGAGGGCCCCAGAATCTCTAGCCATGCTGATGGATGGAGGTCTCCCCCTGTATGAAGCCAGTCTGTAAGGACAGGGAGCGGGGGCTGTATTTTTTTTTTTCAAATGCTCAAATCTCAACAGAGGATCACAAGACACACAAAGAAAAAATCATGGTCCAAATAAAGGACAAAATAAATCTCCAGAAACTGATTTTAAAGAAATGGAGATGTACCAACTACCTGATAAGGAATTCAAAAATATCTGTCTTGAAGATGAACGATGAGCTAAGACAACACAGACAACTAAATGAAATCAGGCAAATGATTCATGAACAAAATGAAGATACCAACAAAGATTCAAAGACTATTAAAAAGAACCAAATAGAAATTCAGGAACCGAGAATACAGTAACTGAATTAGAAAATTTACCAGAGAGATTCATCAGCAAACTTAATCAGAAGGAAGAATCAGGGGCACCTGGGTGGCTCAGTCGGTTAAGCATCTGCCTTCAGCTGAGGTCATAATCTCAAGGTCCTGGGATCGAGCCCACCATCAGGCTCCCTGCTCAGTGGGGAGTCTGCTTCTCCCTCCCTCTGCCACTGCTCATGCTCTCTCTCTCTTTCAAACAAATAAAATCTTAAGAAAACGAAGAAGAAGAAGAAGGAAGAATCAGAGAACTTGAAGACAGATCATTTGTAATAAAATCTAAGGAATAATAAAAAATGAAGAAAGTGAAAGGTTTTATGGGACATTCACAAAAGGACCACAGTGTGTATTATGGGAGTCCCAAAAGGAGAAGAGAGAGGAAAAAATGAAGAAAGCCTATTTGAAGAAATAATGGCCAACAATTTCTGAAATTCAAGGAATGAAATGCACAGACGAATTCAAGAAATTCAACAAACTCCAACTAAAATAAACTCAGGCCAGCATTACCCTGCACCAAAGCCAGAAAAAGGTAGTAAAAGAAAAGAAAATTACAGACCAGTCTCCCTGATAGTTTATGATGCACAAATCCTCAACAAAACCTTAGCAAACTGAATTCAACAGCAGATAAAAGGGATGACAGACTAGAACCAACAGGGTCTATTCTTGTAAGGCAAAGATGGTCCAAAATATAAAAACCAGTTAAGGTAATATACCACATCAATAGAATGGAGGACAAAAACCATAGGATCATCTCAACTGATACGGGGGAAGCACTGGAAAAATCTCAACATCTTTTCATCATAAAAACACTCAAGAACTAGGAATAGAAACAACACATTAAGAAAAAAAACATATTTGAAAAGACCACAGCTATCATCTTACTCAATGATGAAAGCCTGAGAGCTTTTCCTCTAAGATCAGGAATGAGTCAAGGATACTCCCTCTCACCAATCCTATTCAACATAGTACTGGAAGTCCTGGCCACAGCAATTAGTCAAGAAAAAGAAATAAAAAGCATCCAAGTTGGAAAGTAAAAAGCAAAATTATCTCTGTTTATGATGACACAGTCTCATATATGGAAAATTCTAAAGTTTCAAAAAAAATCTGTTAGAACTAACAAATGGATTCGGCAAAGTTGAAATAAAAATAAACATCCTATAATTTATGAGGAATTTTAAGGGATCCTGAATAACCAAACAATCTTGAAAAAGAAGAACCAAGTTGGAAACCTCATGGTTCTTGAATCCAAAACTTATTCCCAATTGCAGTAAGCTTTACGCCAGTGTGGTTCTGGCGTAAAGAAAGACATGGAGACCAACAGAACAGAGTAGAGAGTTCAGAAATAAACCCTTGTTTATACAGTAAATTATGATAACATCTTCCAAAACTACAGTACAATATCAAACCAGATTACTGGCATTGATACAGTCAAGATACAGAATATTTCCATGACCGCAAGGATCCTCCATGTTGCCATTTTATAGCCACACCCACTTACCTCTTGCCCCTGCCCCCCATCAACCTTTGGCAACCACTAATCTGCACTAATTCTCCATTTCTGCATTTTTCTCATTTCAGAATGTTCTAGAAGCAGAATCACACAATATGTAACCTTTTGGGATTGGCTTTTTCCACTTAGTGTAATTTACTAGTGATTCACCCAGGTTGTTGTGTCTATCAATAATTCCTTCCTTCTGATTGCTGATTAATATTGCATGGCATGTATCTATCACAGGTGCACTGCTCACCTGCTGAAAGACATCTGGATTATTTCAACTTTTAGTTATTATGAATAAGGACGGTGTGATCACTGACATTCACGTAGACAATCTGATGGAATCAACAATCAAGCTTCTAGAATTAAAGACTTATTTTAACAAGGTTGTAGGATACCAGATCAAAACACAGAAAAAAAATTTATTTCTATAAAATGACAAATAACAACTGGAAACTGAAATGTAAAAAAAAAAAAAACAAAAAACAAAAAAGACACCACCACCTCCAGTGGCATAAAAAAAACAAAAAACAAACCTAGGGATACATTTGACAAAAGGGAAAAGCCTGTAACACACTGTAGATGGGAGATCATTGGTGAGGGACATTAAATGAATGAATGGGGAGATAAGCATGTTCACAGGTGAGAAGAGCCCGCGTTGTTTGTATGTTCATTCTCTCCAATCATAACCCCACATCCAGCACCATCCCTATCAAAATCCCAGGGAGCTTTCTGTAGAAATTGGCCTCTTGATTCTAAAATCCATAGGAAAATGGAAAAGGCAGAGAATAACAAAACAACTTTGAAAAAGACAAAGCTAGAGGGCTAACGTTACCGAATTTCAACATAAATGAATCTCAAAATGTGCAGAGGGAAGGCAGTGGCTAAACAATAATACATAGCCCAGGGCTCCGCGTACCTGAAATCCCGGTGAATGCACAGAAGCAGGTGAGTGGTGGCCGGGGGCTGGGTGGTGGTCACAGGATGGAGGGATTATGCAGAAACATCAGGGAACTTTGGGGGTGATGGATGTCTTTGTTATCTTGACTGTGATAATGTTTTCACAGGTGCATGCATATCTCAAAGCTCATCAAATTAAACTCTTCAAATATGCACACCTTACTGTCCGCCAACGTAGCTGTTAAATAAAGTATTAGAAAATGTAACTTGTGGGGGCGCCTGGATGGCTCTGTCGTTAAGCGTCTGCCTTCGGCTCAGGTCATGATCATGTACATTAAAGAGCAAGACATCTGAACAAGAAGGAAGGTGACGAGGGACAGCACCAGACAGAGAGGAAGCAGGTGCAAGGAGAATGGAAAGTGGGCGTCTGACCCCTGAGACCCAGGCGGCACAGGGTCTGGGGTCCATAATAATTTCAGGGACCCAAGAATATGTTTTAATTTTAAATTCTCTGAAAATATGAGGAAAGTGAAGATAATGATACATATATAATAAACGTAACCAGAGAATATCTGTCTTCATACTGACATAGTCATGACTTTCAAGTGCATTTTCAATCTTTGTTTCTCACGGAGCTCACAAAGGTGGCAGTGCCCCAGGCTCAGGGAAGGCAGGATGCAGCCCTGCACAAAGGAAGCTACCAGCGAGGCTGCCCGTCTTCATAAATATTAAGACGGAGGCCCATGCGATGTCAAGGGTGACCCTCAGGCTTATCCTGTGGACAGCAATGTGGACGGCGATGTGGACGGCGATGTGATTTTCCTGGACCAGGAAGCAGGTGCGGGGTGAGCAGCTGCAGACAGGTGTTTGCTGTGAAGTTCTCAGAAGCTGCCCAGTGGAGAGGAGCCCGTAAGAATGAGCAGGATCTGCTCCCGGGTGGCCTGCAGGGGCTTTCTGACCGGGACCCAGCTGCTACAAACACATGGATGTCACCTTGAGAACAAGACACAGTTATTAAAAGGACAATAAGAGGACTCTTATTATCTAACTCCATCTAGCCTTTCCTTCCTCATCTTCAAGGGGAAACTTTAGAGGGGAATTTCAGTTAGATTAGTAAAATGGTAATGCAGTCCAAAAACTCATCGGGGGATGGGGAGGTGGACACCAACACGCCCAGAACACAGCCAGGAGAACTCTGATCAAGATGCACTGCTTGTCTACCTTCAGAAGATTGCCACAAATGTCATAAAATGGTAGTATCCACAAATAATATGCTGCGAAGCGGCTTTAAGTCTTCCAAGACTTTTAATGCTAAAACGTGCTTGTGGCATGTTCAAACTCTCCCCGTGTCTTCCCGATGGGATTGCATCTGCTAGCCTAGTTTCTACTGCAAGTGACAATAGTGCCCTCTCTGCACTTCGGGGTGGGTGGGCTCATTCAGTTGTGAGGGTCTCCGTGTGAGCAGGACTGGAAGCTGGGCTTGAAGAGTCGGGATCGTGAGTAGATCACCACTCAGGAACTGGGGGTGAGCGTGGAAGGCAGGGTCCCTACACAAGAGCGCATTGGCTTTCGCAGAAAAAGTGATCTAGAAGAAAAGGAAAGCTAGGTATGGTGGAAGGAGAAAGCCACAGCACTCCAGTGGCTCAGACAAAGCTCCGGGACGTGATGCTTTGCGCCACGGCTGACGGCTGCCCGCCCCCACCCCAGCAGGCGGGGCAGGACGAGGGGAGGCCAGAGGAAGCACAGCCCTCACCTGTCTGCATCCCTGGCCCAGGGCACGTGGCTCTGTGAGACGAGCACCTTGGAGAGCATGTGATGTGCATTTCGTGAACAGGCGTCGAGAGCTAAAGTGGAGGGCAGGTCTGGTGTCCACTTTTACACATCTGTCTCCTACATTGTGCTACCTGCTCTTTTCTGTCTGGCAATGTGCGCCATTTGTAAACAGATTTTCAGTCTTAGAATTATTTTTTTACCACTTTTTCTTTACCGCTTAACTTTTTATTTGTCACTTTCCATTCTTGAAAGGGGAGTTCCTTCTGTATCACTAGGATAAAGAGGTCCTTTGAAACACCTCAGAGAACCCTCTGATCTTGTTTCTGGTCTGCTCCCGGTCAGGGCTGAGTGTCAGGAGCTGGGCACCGACCCCTGGATCAGGATGGGGCACCTGCCAGCCCGCCGGCTGAGGGCGGTGGGGCAACACCCACCCTCACCTCAGTGGTGATGGGCTGGTGTCCACATTAGGAACACATTTGGGGTTTTACACCTGATGTTCTCGGGTATATGAAAAACGTGTGAATCTTAAATCCTGCATTATTCCTGGACAACAGGTTTCATTTTAACTGAAAAGCTATTGATTCCATATGTTTGATTCTGTGGAGACAACTTCCTTGTAGGGCCATGGCCCCTTCTGCTCAGGTACTTGAGTCAGGGAGGGTCTTGAGCAAAAGGGAGTCAAGGGAAGGGAGCCTTTGAGTTAACACTTCACAACTACCTCCTGTTTCTTGTGTATACAAGTATTTCCTAATTAAAGTGCCTTTACTGGTTTACAAATTATTCTGCAGAGTTTATCATAAAAAGCTTTCTAGCCATACTCATTCTGCTTTATTCACCAGCAGCATAAACACGCAACTTTTGCTCCCGCTGTTAGAAAATCGAAATGAAATAATTAGCAATTAAACGAGTTTCCTTGGAATGCTGATGTATCATTTCTATAGTGTGCCATTTGAAAACTAGCAGAAGATAAACCAAAATTGTAGGACAATGTATATAACGCATATCAGCTTTGATCCGGAAAGAGTGAGGTCCCCACTCCAGCTACACCCCTCCGTCAGTTTCTGCACCTCCGTACAGGGGAGAGAGCCCCTGCAAGCTCAGGGGTATCACACAAAGGACAGTCCCTTCATTTCCGTGAAGATTGAAAACACTTGCCTCCAATTCCAGTAACAGCACAGCACACCCAGTCATTCTTTTCTTCTTTGATTTCCAGCAGTTCCCGTTGCCAATTAGCCCTTTGGATTTCATAAAGCATCCGTTTACGAATTGCGCATTTAAATTACGTGGTGCATGGCAAGAAGTGGTAGATTTGTAGGCATGCCAGTTGCAATGAAAGAAAAGGAACAGTAAACAAAGGAGAATGTTTAGTTAGACATAAAGGCATTTTAATAAAAGGAGCAAGGTGGGTGCCCTCAAATACGAGAAAGCAGGGGAAGTTGGCATGGGCATTTCTAGAAGGAGGTGTACTCTGAGCCAAACAGGAAACTGTAGCTATTTATTGTCCTGTATGGGCTGTTTAGGAGAAACTGGTGTGCACTGCCCGTTCTCAGATTGTCAGAATGCACTATTTTATTGATAACCGAATTTTAATATATTAGATAGTGGTATATGTCATGGGGAGTCTTGGCTAATGAAAGCAGTTCACCATCACACACCAACGCCTTTGGCATGAGTGCCTGTGGTTGTCTTGTTCCTTCCCTGATCTAACAGGCAGATGACACGGCATCCATGTGGGTGCAAGAGTAAGGGAGGAGCTCCCGGGATGGGTCCGAGGGAGTTTCCTGGACCGGCTGTAGATGCGCTGAGCTCCCAGCACCCTGTGTCTACACAGCCCGCAGAACAGCTGTGTTGTCAGCCAGAAGCTTTGAGAAAAAAGTCTAGAAGTGCAGAAAAAGAAACAAAGCACAGCTGGTTCTACAGCGGGGGAAAGATAGATAAACACCCATAGAACTGCTCCCTTCCTGCACTTCCTGCCCTTGGAATCCTGCGACTCTTCGTCTGTTCATTAGATGAAACCAGCCACTGAGGAAGACAGAGATTTCTCAGGCCTCTCTCCGGATGTCTTGTTATGCCCCGGGGCACGCATTTGCTTTCGGGCTTCCTGAGAGCTCAATTTCCACTAAGGAGCATCTGGCGGGACCCCGGAGACCAGCATCTCTGGTGGAGACAAGATCTCGGTCATTTATGCAATGAGCATTTCCCCAGAGGTTCAGCGAGTGCTCATTAAGTCCAGTTTATTTGCATATCGACTTTGCTGTCCTAAAGTTCCCGGAACACGGTCACGACAACCCGAGTCCAAAGCAGGCTGTGTGGTGGTGGCAGCGAGGATGGAAGGGTTTGCCGACTGAGACCCCCAAGCTGCTTGTGCTGTCGGAGGCTGTGCCTGCGTGGGGCGGGGAGGGTGTGGGCGGCTCTGAGGGCAAATCCACGAGTTCTGGTTCTGGGGGTCTGGGGAGGCGTGTGAGGGCGGGCAGATGCAGTGGATCTAGATAGAGAGGCGGACCAGCTCTCGACTTGACTAAGTCAGACAGAAGAAAGAGCGTGGACACCGGGAAACTGGAGAGGTGAGCTCCAAACATGGGTCAGCCCCTTGTCTCCAGATGCCCTGCATACTAGGGGCCTGTAGGTGGCCCTTTGGTGGGGGGAGCCTGAGCGCTCCTGCCTGGGGCAAGAGAGACGCATCGCTCACCACAAAGAACTGGCCTGGTCCTGGGCAGAGGCCCCCCCCCCAACAGGACAGCAGCCCTTCCAACTGGAAAGAGCCACCAAGGCCAAGACCTAGTGTCTCGGAGCTGTTTCAGTTTTGATTGGCATCGGACTCCACTGAGAAAGTCATTCCCATGCAAATTCCCAATTCCCCAGGATTCTATCCCAGACCTGCTCCAGGCAGACCCTCCAGGGACCTGCAGGAGGGGCGGGTTCCAGCCTCACGTAAGTTTGCAAACCTCTGAGCTACGGGTAGGTTCTGCTCTTGCGGCTCTTGGCTTGACTTCCACCTCACTATTGACCTTGGGCAACAGGTGCTCAGCAACCCAACAAAGATGACCGTTCAGTGTCTGGCTATCGGATAAAATAAGAGACAATTCCTTTTTGAACTTGGAAGTCGAACCCAGAGGTTACCAAGGTGAGCACTCCCCTGGCAGCCAGCCGTGGTCCACACCCGTGTTCTAGTGTTAGGTGCTTGCAGGGGGGAATGTGTTGAGCCAAACATGCTTCTCCAGACTCGCCAAGTGCACAGAGAACACACATCACGTAATGCAAGAGACAGGGCATGTGCATCGACATAAAATCGGTTCAGGATGAGTCCATACAAGGAAAGCTCCCTTCTGACAAAGGTGGTCAGGGAGGCTCCACGAGGGAGCAGGATGGACCCAGCCTTTCCGTCACCTGCGTGGGGCTGGCCAGTGGGAGGGACCCGCAGACCCATGAGACTTGGCGGGAGGAGAACGGGAGAGACAGGGCAAGGTCTGGGGCCAGATTGTTTTTCCACATCTAAAAAAGCAGGAAGTTTATTTTTCTTAATAACATTTACTTAACAGAAGATAGCACACAAAAGTATACGTACTTTTACGATCCCAAAATGCTTTGCATTAAATAGTAGCTTTGTTTGCTAAGCCAAAGTAAAATAAGTCAAAAAACATAAGCACAGGAGAGATGTCAGATCCTTCTTGTGTGTGCGGATATTCAGAGAAGTTATCCGTGGCTTGGGTTCTGCACACGGGAGCAACCACCTTCCTGGCAGTTTCCTTGATCTGCCCCCTGCCCTCCTGCACCCAACCCTGTCTCCACGCTCAGTGCACAGGACATGCAACTGTGCCGGGGAACGAGCAGGCGGCTGTGGCAAAGCAGACCAGAACTCAAGGCTGCCCTGGGACCAGCGCAACCCCAGCCAGGACCGCCTCTCCCTCCCCCGACCCCACCTCCACTGTGACGGATGCCCATCTTCACACAAACAGAGAAGTCCAACAGCAGTGGATCTCCTTCCACCTGCCCCCAGCCACATGTCATTTCAGGACTTAGAGTTTAAGGTAGGTTTTTCCAAAAATAGGAGTCAAGTCCACACTCAGGGTTCATGGTCTTATTTTTCCTAGAGAACGATCTGAGGCAGCATACAACTGACTCCACCCACTTTGAAAATAGTGCCTAAAACAACTCATTGGGGTATTAATCTTATACAGGTTTCATGTAACAGGTGTTTTGTGTGCACTTAAGACCCTGGGAAGGGAAGGGAGAGGAGAGAAGGAGGTAGAAGGTCTGTAGAGGAAATGTCGAGAGAGGGGGGGGGCCCGGTCTCCTGCCGGTGAGGTGCAGAACAGCTTCTGACAAAAAGCCAGATGAATCCTGGGAGAGGATTTCCCCTACTCCAGAAATGTGCCCGCCCCGGCCTGGGCATCTGAGGCCAGACTCTGGGCTGGTGCCCCCACCCACGCCACGCACCTCACCCTGAGGGCAGACAGCTGCGGGAACATTCGGGACAATTAGTATAGGTTTAGTTCAGCCTGCGATGCTGTGCTGTCCCATAGTCGTGACTGGACCTGAGGAGGGACAGCAGCCCTGGGAGGCACGGGAGGTGGCTTGTGGATGCTGTCAGGGTCGGCGGGCGCGGGCAGGAGGTGCGGCCAGCCACCTTCAGGTGTGGGACACATCGCGGGGCCTGCCCAACGGGACCTCATTAGACTCTGTGGCTGAGAAAGTCAGGAAGCAAAGAGCTTGTATTTTGAGCCCAGGGGAATGGGATGAGGGTGTGTCCTGAACAAAAACGACCTCATCCTCAGCAGAAGCCTTTCTACAGGGCGGTGGGAAGGGCTAGAAGGGTGTGGTCGCATGAAGCACCTGCATCCAAGAAAAGAAGAGTGAGCTTTTGTTGCGGTTAAAATGGCGTGGACAGATCTAGGTGTCGGTAAGTGGAGCCGGTGACCTGTGCAGCAAAGCACTCTGTCCAGGGGACATCGCCCCTTTGTAAAGGTACTTCTGTCTAGAACCGACACATAGCAGTGAACCTAAACTTTGTCAGCCTGGCCAACGAGGACTGTTGATTCGGGATCAGGCGATACAATTCAAGGTCACCCAGATGGAACCAGGAAGACCACCCGGGCGAGCCATCCTGCGGACCAGACTTGGGTACGAGGTGGTGGGAGAGGGGGGCAGCAGGGTCCGGGCCCGTGATGTGTTGTGCAGGTAGATTGAGAATTACATCCCCACTAGGGGGCTTACCATCACTTAACAAATCATTTATTGATCCATAGGTAGCTCCTTTCCAGTTCTTATTCCCATGAACCAGGATACACAGGCTTGCACACTTGTGCTGAGTGCCTCACACGATTATAAATGGACATGCAGAGGCCAACTACATCTATTTCAAAGTGCATGCATGCTGTCTAGTTGTCCTATGTGATGGGGGCGTCATTTTCCGTCTGCCATCGATGGCATGTTTCACGTAGCCCCCATCAGCCCGTGAGCAGACTTTTCAATCTTGGCCAGATGTGTGAACGAAAGGTGATGTCTCATAACTGATTTAACTTGTATCTCATGAAGTAGGAATACAGTTAAGTACCCTTTCTTGTGCCGATTGACCATTTTAAGGTCCTTGTTTTAAATATCTGCTCACCCACTCTATGTATTCTTCTATTGATTTTTGGTGTCTACTTTTTTTTTAGCAGTTTTTTTATGTCATGGAAATGACACCATTTTCATTTGCCTTTGAGCTTGGGCCACCTTCCAGCTGCGCCCTGGTCCAGACAATACCTCCTTAGCACAGGAAATGATTTGGCTGGAACCATCGACGGCACTCTGGGAGCATTCTCCATAATGTAATTCGATTTCCCTCTTCCTGAGCAAGACCATTTCCTACTCTATGATAAGTACCTTCCATTAACTAATGACCAAGAACACAATCTCAGCGGCCGAGATGATCATCACGTAGCAGGGGGATTTCAAGCATACTTCTCATCAGCGAGTTTGGCTAAAATAAAATATTTTGCTAAGTAACTTCTATTGTTTTCTTAGCAATCATACTTAACTTATGAAAAGGTTGACATATTAGAAAAAGGGGAACTACACCAGAAGGAATAGTTTGTAAAAAAAAAAAAAACAAAACAGAACAAAACAACAAGTGTTAGGTGCAGAGCACTATCTGAGAGCTGAGAGGGTTAACAGAGAAAATATTGGCTGAGGTTTCAAGGATGGACCACCGGACACACTCACATAATGATGTGTAAGAGCATTTGTAGCAGAAAGAGTTATACTCGGTCCTCAGTCACTGGATCTTGGAACTCTCTTCGGAGCTACAGCTGAACTCAACGTTGGGCGGTCAAAACTAGCCATTCAGACTGAATCCTGTGTGGGGGCTTGGAGTTTGGAGAAAATGACATCTCCAAATGCAGGCATGGCCACCCCGAGGCTTCCTGACGAAGGTGAGCCTCAGTGCTCAAGGGGAAAGCCGCATACCGAGCACCCAAAGAGAGGGGTTCTAATGAAGCCTTAGGTTTAATAAAAACAGCATTAGCTTTGAGCCTCTGGTCAACAGGGGCACGGGACAGGAAAATAGAGGAGGAGGTGACGGACCTAACGAAGTGAGTTTACATCAGTAGCATATGTCAGTTGCCCCTGCCCTAGCCATCCATACAGCGCCCCTACATCCGACCGGTGTGGACGGAGAGTCACCGCAAACCTGGAGTTGTAAACATGGTCTACCATGCCACTGGGCTCATGGGGTTTGGACCTGATGATGCTGCATGCAGGCTCTGTTCACTTGGTTTCGCTTGTTGAGCATCCCTGGAAGAAGTATGAGACCGTGTTGCCAACTGCATCCATGTGCTTGCATCCTGAAAATAGTCAGATTAGGGTCCACTGGTCCTAGGAATTCACCTCCAGGCAAATGTTCTAGTTGGAAAAAGTACAAAATGATCTGCATAGATGCTATCTCATTTCTTCTAGGGATTAAATGACCACCTTTGCAAGAATGCACTTAGAGATACGTGGTTAAGAGTTACATAGAAAAGACATCAGAAGGCCACCAACCCACCCTCACGCGTCCCCTGCCTGTGGAGCCAGGGACCCTGGAAGGACACCTGAGGCCAGCCCCATTCAGCCTGAGCTGAATCCCCTGAGCATAGATGATTCCACCGTGACTTGTCCACATCCCATATTCTACATCATAATAGACACGATCCTCTCAAGTTCTGTGTAGGACAAGTTTCTAAGGGAATTCTAGCATCCATCAGGGAATGGGGAAGCAAATAGCAAAGAAAGCCATTTTGCGGAAGTGGTCAACTTTTTGTTATCTGGATCCAATATGGATAGTTTTATAAAAATCTCTCTGTTTTTAAGATTTGCCTCTTAGGATCAGGTGTTAGATGCTTGCCTTCCCTTTCGGAAGCATTTTTCTATGAACGTCTCATAGGCAATTAGCCACGATCGAACCTTTCCAATTAACCAACACACCTGTGTGATTTCTTAGCCTTCTGGAACGTCTAGGCGAGCCTTTCGGAGGCCAGCTTGCACTTCACCCGGGATCTCCGCTCACACACGCTGCACGGGCCTGGGCGGACCAGGCTGCTTCCAAAGCCCGATGTCTCTTGTAAAATCCACACCATCTAGACCAAAATTTTAATCCAGTATGGGAGTATATAACATTAGGTCAAGAAATCTGCACTAAATATTCCTTCTTAGCTAAATTTTTGCCTTTCTCACACGGAGAAAAAAAAATTGAGGCTAAAGATTCATGATCTAAGAATAACATAATTAAAACATATCTGGGTCGCTAGACTAGATACGTTTTAATCAGGCTATTATTTTGCCTTTGTCTAAAATCCCCGCGTCAGGCTAAAAGCGGTGCTGTGTATATTTTGATTAGCAGTGCCATCAGAGAGCACAGCCCAGTGCTGGGCACAGAGGGTGCCTGGGACATCTGTCGTCTGACTGGTGGAGGGCCCACAGCCCCATCCTGCAGCTTGCTGTCAGGTAACCCGGAGCAAGGCCTGCAGCAGGAATCACCCTCCCCTCTGCTAAAGGTTTAATTTAATGGTCCCGTGACCCAGCCCAGTAGGCTAGAGACCGTTTCAGGGTCCAGGATGCCCTACCCATCGTTGGGTCAGCATCCCTGTGTATGGCTCGTGTGGGTACGTCATACCACTTTACTGATTCATCGAAGTAATTACTTTCCAAGTGTTATTCCTTTTTAAAATTTTTCATTTAAGAACTAACCGCTGTGTTTTTAAAACCCTGCCATTATATTTGAAGAGTATCTTAATATTTTTATTTGCACCAGAACAAGATAAAGATGGTCTCCAGTATTCCCTGAGCTCTGTATGTCATCACCAAGGTGATCAGCATCCATGGCTCACTGTCCTTCCAAGTACAGGAATGTGTCACAGGGTTAGCCGCGACCCGGTTCTTCCTCCAGCCCTCCGAAGGACTGAGAAAGACATCGTCCTAGCAATGAGAGTCTTTTCCTTGCCATGTTTTTATGGCCTTAAGTCAGCTGTGGGAGCAGAATGAGTCCTGGAAATCTGCAGCTTTGGGTACCAGGACCAGCCAGGCAGCCTTTTCTCGTTTCTTGCGAGTTTCTTTTTGCCTTTTTACGTGAACAGTAACACAAGAGACACAGTCTGGTACCTTGCTTTTCTCTCTCAGAAATATGTTTTGAATATTCACCTATCATTAAATAAACAGATTCCTCATTTTTTTTGCTGGCTTAATATTCTCCTTTTTTTCCTTCAAATTTTTATTTAAATCCTAGTTAGTTCACATACAGTGCGATTTTGCCTTCAAGAGTAGAATTTAGTGATTCATCACTTACATACAACACCCAGTGCTCATCACAACGGGAGCAATCCTTGATGCCCATCCCCACCCCCATCCTTCCATCCACCCTCAGTTTGTTCTCCATCATTAAGAGACTCTTATGGCTTCTTTCCCTTTCTCTTTTTTTCCCCCTCCTCCCATATGTTCATCTATTCTGTTTCTTACTCTCCACACGTGAATGAAATCATATGGTATTTGTCTTTCTCTGATTGACTTATTTCACTTAGCATAATACCCTCCGGTTCCATCCACGTCGTTGCTAGGCTGTCTTAATGGTCTACTTTGTGGACATACTATTGTTGACTAAACCAGTTCCTCGTTGGTGTCTCCAGTTTTTGCTAATGCAAAGAAAGTGGCCTTTTCAAATCTCAATTATTTTGCACATATTCAAGTAGAGAAGTGGGATGAATTCCTCAAAATGGAAACGTTGAGTCAAGGGCTGTGTATAATTTGAACTTGACAGTGTTTCCCTAATGTCTTTCCTGGATGCCGTTCCAGCTTCCCTCTCTCAAGGAAAAGCTTAACAACACCTTTCCTCCGCACGTCACCAACCCTGTGTGTGATATAACTTCTCTGTCTTTCCAAACCAGGTGGGTTAATTGCATTCTCTTCTTACTATGAATGAGGCTAAGTATCTTTCCTTATATTTAAAATTCAATTATTTTCTTTGTCATTTATTTGCAGAAGCTCTTTATCCATGAAGGCAATCAGTTTTGTTAAATGAGTTAAGGTGTGTTCCTAGTTTTTCATTTGTCTTTGGACTTTGCTCTTGGTGATTTTAGAAGTGTGCTGGGCTTTGAATCCAGCTGAATCTTCTGGCTAAATGTAAGGTGTGTGATGCACATCTTATCTCTGTTCCCGAGAAATGCTCTAAACTGACCATAATGAATGCAGAGCATAAAACTGTGAGGACACAAAGCCAAGGGGGGAATTTGGTGGCAAACTAGAACACTTTGGGAGACAGACAGTGAGCTGAGGAGGGTGCAGGCTGACGCAGCCCTCAGAGGGAACCAGCAGGAGCAAGCCAGACCCAGAAGAGCTCAGAAAGTGGGGTCGCTGCTACGTCCCAATGAAAAGCTGAGAAGTGTGATGAGACACAGGATGATTGGTTGAAAGGAGCTATTTAACCTCAAAAGAAACTGAGCTTGCAGAGCCCTGGTCATGGAACTTCTGAGGATATGGACAAGGCAAACACAGAAGACGGAAGTTCCCGTGTTCTGTCAACACTAACATGTTCATTTTCCCAGCTTTGGAATCAGAATGTTTCTTACTATCATTTGTTTCTTAGAATTTTAGTTGGAAGCATCATATTATCCTTAGCTTCTTCTGCCCTTCATATCTAAGATTCTGGCAGACAGACTTATTATCGCCTTCATTCCCGGCCCCAACACACCCGCACCCAGAAAAGTGACATCACAGCTCAAACACAAATCCTGCGGATGAAAACGTCCAGCCTGGCCCACCATGCCCTGGACTTTGGCGGTTGGCAAACCAATAAACACCCACGGAATTAACAGTCGATCTTTTCGTGCCTTCTTCTTAAATAAAAACCGATACCTGAGAGTCACCAGACTTCTGGAGAACCTCTAACAGAGCACAGAGCAAAACCTATGGGAACAAAGACAAACAAGAAAAGGAAAAATTACAGAACTCACAAGAAGGGAGAGATGCGAGGGGGCAAAAGAAAGTTTCAAATGAACCATAAGTAACACTTTGAGGGAAGACAAAAGAAGACGCTGTATTCTTGAAGAAAGGAAGACAAAGACACGGGTCAGGAGCCAGGATCCGGTCCCGTGGGCTTACCCGGCTCATCAGGACTCGCCTGGGAGATTCCCATGTGGTTACTGTCAGAAGTTGGCAGAGACTGGAGTCACTGGAAGCCTCAGTGGATGGACACACAAGAAGCCATTTCTCTGCCTGGCTGCTAGTGGAACGGCCTGAGAATGGCCAGGCATCACTTTCTGTCCACACAGCAGCTCCACATGCCGACTTGCACTTTCTCACACCAGACCAACATCTAACCCCAGAGCAGGTGTTGGAGGGACTTAGGTTAAAGCGCAAGACTCCTTACAACATAGCCTCAGAAGACCCAGAGTATCGCTTCTACCACATTCTTGGGCAGCCTAGCCCCAATTCAAGAGGAGAAGACCAAGAGAAGTCATGAAAGCTGAGAGGTTTAGTTCATTGGGCGCCATCTTTGTATGTGAGCTCCCACATCAACCCAATGAAGTAACACATGAAAAACGTCCTGTTGGGTGAGAAGGTGTATGTAAACATAATTGCATGGTGGAGAGCAATATTCAGGTCCTGATAACCAAGTAAATGCTAGACATTGATTCAACTCAACAGCAGCTATGCCAGGCTGAGACAACATGGCTGGGGCTATGGTGTGGGGTTAGGTGGGGCGCAGAACGCAGGTCAGGAGGAGGTGGTGAGGGGAGGCAGCTCGGGCCCGCACAGGTGCCGGGCTAGTACCTGAGGGCAATGTTCTACAAGTCTGCACCCTCCAAGACTTGGTTGATGCTAACCCCTGCCCAGGCAACAAGGGAAGAATTTCCTTCTCCTTGCACCTGTCATGTAAGCAACCAATAGATAATGATTACGCTCAAAACCCAAGGATGTGGGTACATAATCTCAATTCTGGAAGGGGAAAAACGTTCTGGAGATGGAAAGTGGTGATGGTTGTACAACAATGTGATTGTATTTAGTACCTCCATCCCAAAATGTTTAACCACTGAACAATGGTTACAATGGTACATTTTGTTATGCATGTTGTATACAGACACCCTCATATCTAATATTTAAAAATGGTTTTATTTATTTTTTTAATAATTTTTTATTGTTATGTTAATCACCATATATTACATCATTAGTTTTTGATGTAGTGTTCCATGATTCATTGTTTGTGCGTAACACCAGTGCTCCACGCAGAACGTGCCCTCCTAAATACCCACCACCAGGCTAACCCATCCCCCCACCCCCTCCCCTTTAGAACCCTCAGTTTGTTTTTCAGAGTCCATCGTCTCTAATGGTCTGTCTCCCCCTCCGACTTACTCCCCTTCCACCTTCCCCTCCTGCTATCTTCTTCTTTTTTTTTTCTTAACATATATTGCATTATTTGTTTCAGAAGTACTGATCTGTGATTCAACAGTCTTGTACAATTCACAGCGCTCACCATAGCACATACCCTACCCAATGTCTATCACCCAGCCACCCAAACACTGCCAACCCCACCACTCCAGCAACCCTCAGTTTGTTTCCTGAGATTAAGAATTCCTCATATCAGTGAGGTCATATGATA
>NW_027397090.1:18488247-18488902 GCF_003265705.2 Callorhinus ursinus
TTCTCTGCTATTATTTGCTCCAATATACCTTCTGCCCCCTCTCTCTTTCTTCTTCTTCTGGGATCCCAATTATTCTAATGTTGTTTCGTCTTATCGTATCGCTTACCTCTCGAATTCTGCCCTCGTGATCCTGTAGTTATTTCTCTCTCTTTTTCTCAGCCTCTTTATTTTCCATCATTTGGTCTTCTATATCGCTTATTCTTTCTTCTGCCTCATTTATCCTAGCAGTTAGTGCCCCCATTTTTGATTGCACCTCATTAATAGCCTTTTTGATTTCGACTTGGTTAGATTTTAGTTCTTTTATTTCTCCAGAAAGGGTTTCTCTAATAACTTCCACACTTTTTTCAAGCCCAGCTAATATCTTTAAAGTCATGATTCTGAACTCTAGTTCCGACATCGTACTAATGTCAGTACTGGGTAGGTCCCTGGCAGACGGTACTACCTCTTGTTCTTTTTGCTGAGGTGAATTTTTTCGTCTTGTCATTTTGTCCAGAGGAGAACAGATGCATGAGAGAACAGAATGCTAACAGGTTAACAACGTCTCCAGCAAATATACTCTATACAAATCAGAAAAGACCTGAAACCAGGGGACAAGAAAGGGAAAGAAAGAAGAGAAAAAAAAAAGGAAAAAGAAAAAGATAAAAACAAACAAAAA
>NW_027397090.1:18489002-18631481 GCF_003265705.2 Callorhinus ursinus
AACCAGGGGACAAGAAAGGGAAAGAAAGAAGAGAAAAAAAAAAAAAGAAAAAGAAAAAGATAAAAACAAACAAAAACAGAACAAAACAAAAAAAAACCAGAATATGATCACATGTGATCAGGCTAGTGCATAGATCAGTGCCACACACTAGCTTTTGGGCATATTTTGGTCTGTTAGAAGAAAGTGCCTGCTAAAATTAAAGGAAGAAAGACTTATATATGTACAAAATAAGGATTGATACAATGAAGGGATGGAAGATGACTGTAAAGATGAAAATTAAAAAAGATTTTATAAAAGGAATCGATAAGATAAGAAGTTGTTTTTAAAAAGAAAGAAGAAGATTTAAAAAGAAAAAGAAAAAAGAAAAAAAATGGAGAGAATGTGATCAGGCAGGAGACTAGAACAAAGCCATACACTAGTGATTTAGGGTATATTTTGATCTGTTAGAAGAAATTGTATCTCAAAATTTTAAAGAGAGAACAACTTATATATATATGCCAAAAATAAGGGTAACTACTATGAAGGGATAAAATATGACTCTAAAAATGAAAAATAAAAAATGTTTTTTTAAAAAAAGGGATTGATAAGATGTTGGTTGAAAAAGGGAAAAAGAGAAATTAAAAAAACATTTAAAAAAATTAACTTTGAAAAACTAATGAATCATGGTAAAAAAAAAAAAGCCATGAATTCTATGTGCAGTATTCCCCTAGCGCTGGAGTTCTCCCGTTCTCCTTGATCGGTAAACTTGGTCTTGGCTTGCTGGCTGTTCGTGCTGATCTTCTGGGGGAGGGGCCTGTTGCTGTGGTTCCCAAATGTCTTTGCCGGAGGCGGAATTGCCCCGCCCTTGTCGGTCGGGCTAAGCAAGCTGCTCGGGTTTGCTCTCAGGAGTTTTTGTTCCCTGCAAGCTCTCACTACAGCTTTGGAGGACCAGGGCGAAAATGGTCGCCTCCCAATCTCTGCCCGGAGGAGCTGAGAACTCAGGGCCCTGCTCCTCAGTTCGCCCCCAGAGAAAAGCAGTCCCTCCCGTGTCCCCGGTCTCCGGCCGCACTCCGTGCTCACCCGGCCTGTGACCGAGCGTTTCTATCTCTGGCACCCGACCCCGTGTGGAGTCTCCAAACCGAGCAGATCCCTGCGGTGCGCTCCCGCGCCGCTCCTCCTGGGGGAGGAAGGGGAGTCTCCCCGGCTCTGCCGCTTGTGGGGTCCCTGCTGGAGGAGCCGTGGCCCGACTGGGCCGCGGATCACAGTTTATGGCCACCCCGAGCTGAGACCCCGCGCCTCGGCTCCGTCTCTGCAGCCGGCTTCCCCGCTCCGATCCCTGGGAGCTCTGCCGCACTCAGGCACCCCCGGTCTTTCTGTGACCCCGAGGGTCCTGAGACCACACTGTCCGGGGAGGATTCCACCCCCCGCTTAGCCACTGCAGCGACGTCCCTCCAGGGAGCCGGCTTCTAGAAGGTCCGATTTTGTGCTCCGCGGCTCTAGCACTTGCCAGAAGCGGCCGACGGAGGCCCCCTCCCCCGCCGTCTATCCTCCCGAATATCGCCTCGGATTCACTTCTCCGCACGTCCTACCTTCCAGAAAGTTGTCGCTTCTCTGTTCAGAGAGTTGTTGCTACTCTCCTTTTGATCTCCTGTTGAGTTCGTAGGTGTTCAGAATGGTTTGATCCCTATTCAGCTGAATTCCTGAGACCAGACGACACCCAGGTCTCCTACTCCTCCGCCATCTTGCTCCGCCCCCTAAAAATGGTTTTAAAAGCAGCCAACAGAAATTAAAATGCAATGAAGGGAAAGAATCAAGGAATAGGTAATGTGTGTTATTTAGAAGGAATAAAAGTAAAGAGTAGGGCGCCTGGGTGGCTCAGTCAGTTAAGCGTCTGCCTTCGGCTCAGGTCATGATCCCAGGGTCCTGGGATGGAGCCCCGCATTGGGGTACCTGCTCCGTGGGGAGTCTACTTCTCCCTCTGTCTCTGCCTCTCCCCCAATTCATGCTTGCACTCTCTCTCTCTCTCAAATAAATAAATAAAATCCTTTTTTTTTAAAAAAAGGTAAACAGTGAAATACTTAAAAGCAGTTTTCTGTGGGGAGAAACAGTCAGGACTTGGGAAGGAGATTATGGTTTCTTATTATAAAACACAATGCACTTTTTAAACTTTTTAAACCATTTCCACCTATTCATTTGATAAAAATACAAATGCACCCTAAATGTTAAAAACTATGCCATTTTGAATAGTAAGGGAAATAATCTGGTTTACAGACTGAATCCCGAGGGAAATCAAATGTCCTGGGTATTCTAGAACAAGTCTAGTTTCAGATACGTGGTTCCCTTTTCACTGGAGATCTACTTTTCCTCATGGATGCTACTTCCTTCTCAGGAAAAGAGGTCTTCCTTCTGGAAGCACCTCTGTACCTGGAGGACACTCACAGAAATAAGCAGATGTGAGGATGCAGGCACAATAAAGCAACTTATAGGAGCCGTAGGGAGTATTTAGAAAAAAGGCAAATCCTTCCCAGGGAAATAAAATGCCTTTGCTCATAAATTCCGAGTTACACCTGTTCCTTAAAAATGGCAGAAGAGAAGATAACTCTTCATAAACTTGCTGCAGGAGACACTGTTGTGGTCAGTTTCGGGCCGTTGACTAGTTCCCAATACAGAGTATACTCAATAAAATAGAAGTTTCCTCTAATGAACTTGAATTTTACTATATATGCTTGGCTTTGTGAATTACACCCAAAAGACTTGTGGATGGTTTTACTGCTAATCATGTTATTAAGTGTCACACAGAGGGAAGAACAAATTCTTTCTGGATTGATTTACCTCAAAAAAAGTACTATCTTAAAGAGGATTGCCAGTCAGAAGTTGTACATTATGAATAACTTAGTCACACTGAAACTTTCTCCATTCACTTAGCACTGTCATAAAAGCATATTCTTGCCTCAATCTGGAGGACTTAATACATAATGTCCCAAATATATAAATTTTACGAGAGCCTAGCACCATTAATTTTTATTGTAAGAATACATTTCCAGGGAGGCATAAACAAAGGGCATAACAGGAAGCTACATTTGGCTGGTTTGAGCATCTGTATGATCTGTTCACAAACCTGCAAGCATTTTCAATTCCAAGGACAATGTGGTTTTGATCAACAAACGGAAATTCTACTTTTCTTTCATGAGTTGTAATCACTAGAACCCAACGCTGTTCCCGTCCTGGCTTGGATGGGACGAGCGCACTCCACTCGGTTTCTTTGTGGAATGTGGCTATAAAACCAAAACAAAATCCGTGATGCAGCTTTTTGAGGACACTTAAGAGTGAATGGTGTCACCTCACACCATTTAGGATGGCCGCTATTGAAGGAACGGGAAATGAGAAGCGTTGGCGAGGACATGGAGAACTTGGGCCCCTCCTGCACCCCGTAGCTGGAAAGGTAAAATGGTGCCGTCATTATGGAAAACAGTATGGAGATTCCTTAAAAAAACCCTATCATTCAGCAATGCCACTTCTGGGTACATATCAAAAGAATTCAAAGCAGGATCTCAAAGAATTATTTGTTCATTCATGTTCGTCGCGGCATTATTCCACAATAACCAAGAGGTGGAAGCAACCCAAACATCTATTTGTTGATTAGCTGATAGACAAAATATGATACAAAATATGATACATACATAACATAGAATATCATGGAGTCTTTAAAGAGCAGGAGATCCCGACACAGGCTACAACATAGATGAAACTTAAGAACATTACAGTATGTATGTCACAGAAAAACAGATACTATAGGATTCCACTTACACAAAGCATCTGAAGCTCGTAAAGTCAGGCTCATAGAGACAGAAAGTGGAACAGTGGCTGCCAGAGGCTGGGGCTGGGAAGGGAGAGTTCATGTTTAATGGGGAAGAGTTTAAGTTTTGCGAGATGGAAAGAGTTCTGAAGTCAGCTGCCCCAAATGTGAAATATACTGAACACTCCCCACCTTCATAATGAACTGAAGGCTGAGATGGTTAATTTAATGTTGTGTATTTTTACCACCGTAAAAAAAATAACTAACTAAATAAGTAAAGGTAGTTGGCAGATTGGAGAAGACCAAAATTCAGAGCAGCACTGAGCTGGTGGGAGAAGAAAATGGGAGTTTCCATTTCTCCTCTAACATCCCCAGCTTGAAGTCAAGGCATCCCGATGCCCAGACGTGGGCACTTGGGCACAGAGGCAGACCCAGGCCACGCAGGACAGGGTGTTGTCACCACGGCCCCAGCTTTCTGGCCACAGGACACAGAGGGGAGTGATGCAAAGCCAGATAGGACCAGGGGGACTGTGGAAGGGAGGGAGCACATGAACAAGACCCCCAGAGAGCTGTTTATGAAATTTTGATCAGCCTCACACCAGAGGTCGCACACGTGTGGACTCAATCCTAATAGGAAAACAAAGACTTTGAGAGCAAATCAAAGGACTGACCAGCACACGGGTCCCAGACTGTCTGGATAGCAATGCAAAGCCTTTCCGAACTGAACCGACGTGGGAGCCAACATGCACACAGCCTGGTAGGAACCCGAAGCCTGAATCCAAGGAGGTGGACTATCCCCTGGAGGGAACACGGCAGCGTTCCAGACAGAGTATCCACCAGACACAGCTTTGTAACAGGAGACACAAAGCGTGCAGGATACAGTGCAGGCTGAGTGTGGATGTGGTTTCAGGATTCTCTACAGTGTATCACATTTCACAGCACTGAACATCCGGGGAGGGTCTCTGTTACTGTGTATGCCCGGTAAAGACATTGAAATGCCAGTACGATATTGGTCTTAAGTCTGTTCCGGCCGCTCTTAGGAAATCCCACAGACTGGCTGGGGTATCAACAAGAGTTTCTGGAGGCTGAACATCTGTGATCAGGTGTCTGCGTGATCCAGATCTGCTTCTAGGGAAATGGCCATGTTTTGCTATCACTGCAAATGGTTGGAAGGGGCGAGGGAGCTCTGTGGGGTCCCCTTTTATAAGGGTGCTAGTCCCATTCACCTCGTGCACCTGCTAAGGGACATGCGTCGGATTCCGCCTCGGAGCCCATCACTCTGAGGGTTAGTGACGGTAGGATGAAGCCCTCCAGCTAGGCGAGCCCGTGCTTGGGGGGTGACTTCTCTCCGCGGCACCGCCATCCATTCGGAGTAATGTCAGAATTTCTAAAATGCTACGGGGGACACGTGTCCTAGGCACAAGTCTGATGTTCTACCGGGGATGCGTGCAAACCGTGGAGTCAGGGTAGGAAAGGGCGGTGCTTCACAAAAGAGAGAAAAACGAAGAAGCGAAGGCTTCCTTTCATTACTGTTCTTGGGGGTCTTCACTAAAATTACTGAAATTCCTTAGTAAACTGGCAAACAAATACAGCACAGCCCAGTGTTAGAATTGGACATTATCAACTTTCTAGACTCACGGGGATTCCTGCTAAGCCCCTGAATGTTGCATTTTAACCTCAAGGATGTGTTTGGTTCATCCCAAACAACCTTTCCTTACAGGATATTTGCCTCAAAACCAGTCGTGGCTCAGAGAGAAATTGTGGCAAGGAAGAAAAATATCCCATGGTTTTTGTTTGCCTGTATTTTAACTGCAGGGCGCCATCTGCTGACCATATATGTCTGACTTTTTTTTTTTTTTTTTTTTTTTTTTTACCATTCCCATTGATTATATTAAGTGAATTCATAATCAAGAAAAATTATTTGGATTATGCACATCAGCTTCCATTCCAAGACTTGGCCAAGCTGACTTATCATGACACCTTTGGAAGTAAAATCAGGAAAATAATAGTTTTTTTAACCTGAAAAGAACACTCATCTCAATTCGGCAAGGGGACAATGTGAGGTACCTGCTCAGACACAGGCGTGAGCAGCACCTATGTAAGGAGGTAAGCACAGACGCAGGTAACTATGTGCCTGTAGATTAAGAGCTCAAAAGTGTCCGTTCCTTTTAACTAAAATACACCCATGGAAGGACCAGAGATGTGGGCAAATACCCACGGGCGTGGCTGTTTACACTGGCTTATTTGTAATGCTCTTCCTATACCTGCAGAGAGGTAAACAAATACAATATGCAACCGTTATGGTTCAATTAAAATTTAAAAATTCAAGAATGATGTGGGAAAACGTGTATGAGACAATGGTAGGTGAAACAAATGCAGAAACTAAACAGAATTTGCAGTATAATCCCAGCTGAGTGCAAAACAGATTTATACATCAACTTAAAAGAAACAATTTAAAAGGAGCTATGTAGATGGTAAAAGGATTGCAGTTAAATTATAGTTTCTTGTTATGATGTTTTCATATTTCCAAAAACATATAAGTATCTTTCATTCTTGTAATCAGATAACGTAGGTATTTAGTGGAAGCGTGTGTTTTTACTGAAAACAAATGTTGGAGATGGAAAAATAAAATTGCATACTTTGCTTCCTCCTAGCGGACATGGGAGAAATTGCACTTAGAAGCTAACTTTTTCATGAAAGGTAAACCACGTCAAAGCAAAACCCAGAAGGGGGTGGTAGAGCAGAGGGAGGAAAAGACAACAGGACTGAACGCTATGCGGGCAGCAACTGAACTCAAATACACCAAGCCTCAAATTGTCATTTTAAGTAGAATTGTACTGCTAAGTATTTATGCATACTACACAATCTGTTCAAAAAGCTAAACGCTACGTGCTTCTCTGATTTGACTTTGGATTCCCTCTACTTTCTCTTCCAGGACAACCTGCTCCCCACTTCCCAGCATCTGTAGCCCCTGCTCCCCACTGGCCACCGCAGTCTGCCCCGACCTCAGCAAGATTAGCTGATCCTGGAGGATCACATGCTCTGTGTTGTTGGAAATAAAGCCCGTATTTCTTTCAGTTCTGTTTTTGCTTTATGCATGATGTGCTCCTATGTGAGGTGCCTAGCTGTTTATAATTGTTGGGTCTTGGTGGATTGAACCCTTTATCATTATATGATGACCTTCTTTGTCTCTTTTTACCGTTTCTTTCGTTCAAAGTCTATTTTGTCTGACGT
Source organism: Callorhinus ursinus (assembly GCF_003265705.2). NCBI lineage: Eukaryota > Metazoa > Chordata > Mammalia > Carnivora > Otariidae > Callorhinus > Callorhinus ursinus. Next base: position 18,496,012 of record NW_027397090.1, read on the forward strand.
ACCTAGAGCTACCCCTGTTTGCTTGTTTTGTTTATTTGTTCGGTTGGTTGGTTACCATTTGCTCAAAATATCTTTCCTTTCCCAGTCTACATGCGTCTTTAGAGCTAAAGGGAGTCTCTTATAGGCAGTACATTGTTGGATCTTGTTTTCTTAACCATTCAAGTAACACATTCCTTACCAAGGTGTAGGGGTCATGTCAGGACTGAGCCTTTCCCTCCTGTTGCTGAGCGGCCCCCTTCCCTCCCTACGCCCGCACCACTGTGCTCTCTCAGGCTTCTGCGCCTGGCCACTGGCCATGCCCTTTACCTGGAATACCTTTCCACCTTCTCCACCTGGAAAAATCCTAGGCACAGCCTCCTTCTCCTCCGTGAAAACCAGGCATCTAGAGAAATGCAGATTTTTTTCTTATCGTGATGGAAACTTCAGATATGGTCTTTCCAATGACTAGTACTTGGGCAAATATATGTGCATATCTGTACGCAGATAAAGATCTCAATCTTGACCTAAACGTCCACCTCGGTCTAGAGATCAGATATGGAAGCCAAGAGAAAGGATTGGAAGCTTGGCCGCTGAGAGTGGGCATCCGTAGATATTTTTGGAAAGCTCTTTTCTAATTAGTGCTGCACACGATCTCAGAAATTTGGCATCATTTATTCCTTGACTTTTTAGTGCAATTCACAAGTACGACTACCTAGGTCTGAAGCATTATGGTTCTTGTGGAAAAGATTTAAATGACTGATTTCAGTGTATTTCATAGATACAGGACTGGTCCGAGTCTTTCTGTGCCTTGTGTTCATCTGGGTAGTTTAGATGGGCACGCTCATCACCCCCCGGTTGGTAATGCGAATCAGTTCAACCACTGGGCGAACCATCTGAATTACCGCATCCGTCCGTAAGAGGGACACACCGTAGACACAGCCAATCTCACTGCCAGAGACACGCCCTAACGCTGACTGATGCCTGCCATATGTCAGACACTCTGCCGGGAGTTTGAGAAATCTTAACTCATGAATACTTCCTAAGAACCATGTAGGTATCCTTTTTCCCCTTTATGGAACAATGAAATAGCTGGCTAGCTTAAGTCACACTGTTAGTAGCAACAAGGGGAGATTTCAACTGAAATCCACTCAGCATCCAAGTCCAAGAAGAGCACACACTGCTCTTACTCTGTTTGTTGTTTTTGTCCTAACACACGACATGTAACAGGGCTATGGTCCCGCACCCGTGTCATCTGTCCCGAGACTCCTGCGGCTGCACAGGGAGAGTTGTCTCTTGGCCTTCAGGTGGAGCAGACCCTCAGTGCTAAGGAGGGGATGATTTGTGAGCAGCCTGCAGCCCTGGCCAATGGAAGTCAGAGAACTGTCCCCTCTTCTTTGTCGGAGGTGGATTGCCGGGAGCATGTTCCACATCATCACCGGGAAGTCCCCACCAGGACTGAGCCTTGGCTTCCTTCTACCCGCCCATCCCCAACCCACTTTCCACCCACCTTGTGCGCCTACCTGGGGTGGCCTTCCAGAGAAACCACTTGCACCGGGGATCTCTCCAAGTGTGTGCAGGAGCCCAACCCAAGAAGACACCCTTATAAAAAGAGAGTGGCCAGCTCCCTAGATGGCTATGGGAACGATCTTAAATCACTGCACATTACCTAAAATTAGTGATGTCAGGACCACATTACTCATCATGCATGGAGGAAATAGCAGTCACCTCTCAAGTTACTTCCCTTCCTTCTTAAAATGCTTCCTCTAGAAGTTTGTCAACATGCCTACAATTTCTATTCCTGAAATTTATTATTTTGATCTTAAAGGAGTAGTTTTCAAAGCACCAAGCAGTGGTTTGAAAGAAACACAGATTTGTTTTTTTTTTTAAGAAATTAAGCAGAACCCCAATGTTTAATCTAGAAAAAAGCAGAGATTCTCTGTTGGAAAAGGGGGTGGGAACTCAGGATTCTGTGTGCCAGACATTCACTCCCCTAGTATTTCTCAAGAAAACCCATAAGCTCCAGGGTATAAAGTCAGAACAGCTCTGAGTTCCGGAATTGAATTCCCAAGAAGCTCTTTTTTTTTTTTTCTTAATGTGGTATGGCTGGGAGAGGAAGTACCTTCGCTTGTTAAATATAAAACTCTAAAGGACGGGGCTAGAACTTTGGCCAGGGCGTTGGTGAGCTTATAACCAGGAGCTTGGTTCTCCCTCTGCCCCAATAGCCTTGCAGGGTCAGTGTTACCATAACAAGTTACAGATAAGACACAGGGGCCAAGGGCTAAGAAGTGAACACGGGTTAAAACGGATTCGTTTTAACGAACGGGTTTATAATGGAGGAGCTGAGATGTGGGTCTATTCTTTGCAGTTTCAACACTCCTATGCTTTATATAATCCACTTCCAGAGAGCCAACCACCAGTGAAAGCAGAGGGCAAAGGCCATTGGAGTTACCTGTCAGATTGATGGAGCAGACAAGAAACAAACGACTGCGTTAGAATGTTTCAGCCGACAAGGACAGTTTCAACCCAGAGGACAATGATCCCAGGGAGCCCTCCTTCCTCCGCTCCTCCCTAACCTTTCCAGCAAGGAAAGGCAGCTCAGAAAAGCCAGAGGCTCCAATGCTCCATGTTTCCTTTTCTACTTGTTTGTATCCACCTGGCTTATGTGCAACTGCTCTGCACGCCCTGTCTGCACCCATCATCTGTCCCCGGACATCCCCGCCCCTCGCTGTGTAGCGCTTGGAATGAAATGGTAAAAAGCAACAGAGACAGCAGGGAGACAAGTGGGGACAGTAGCTGAGACAGTCCAGGCAGGAGGCATGTGGCTGGCTGTGAACACCCGAGTGGAGAGGGGCCTGTGGGGGTGGAGCTGAGAACACCTGCGGATGAGCGGAATGGAGGGGTGTGGGGAGGTGAGGCAAACTTAAGACCCAAGGGTGGCGTCAGCGTCGGGCTTCTGGCGGGGTCCAGGAGCTGCCGGGTGGTGCAGACAGCAAGGTCGGGAGCAAAACAGGGAGGCGGGTGAAGAACAGAGCTCTGCCATTTGCGGATGCCCCCAGGCGAGGACGGAAAGACACCAGGCAGGCAGGCAGGGGACTGCCGAGAAGGAAGGTGGAGAGGACTGGTCCTCGAGATGAGCGGTATTTACCCAGAAGATGATGGGGAGTCGATGACGTGGGGAAGGAGGAGAGGTTAGCTCCAGCAAAGTCCCTTGCGAGGGTGCTGAGGGTTTACAGCAACCGAAGCACGAGTGCCCAGAGCAACCAGAAGGGAGGTGCGCCGAGTACGTCCCAGCCTTCGGAGGGACCAGGGGCCCATCTGCCACTGCAGCCAGGAGGTAGGAAGACTGTGAGCCTGGGAGGAGGAGGGGGAAGGAGCCACGTGCAGCGCCGAGCGGGACTGCGGGGAGCAAGCGCACGGAGCTCCGGGCTCCTGGTAGACTGCGCATGCCCTGGAAGAGGCAGGCTGGAACGCAGGGGTGATTCGGTTTCCCTCACCCGCCCAGGGAATTGGATGCAGATTTGGAACCATGGGACAGCCAACCAGTTGCTAGAAGGAGAGGCAGTGCACCCCTGTTGCGCGGCCATCTCCCCGAGGCTGCTGGGGCTGCCTGCCGGGGCTGTGAGGGACGGTGCCCGGGGTTGTGCAGGGAGGGAGAGCCCTCTGTCCCTCTGTGCTTCCTTGGTCCACCTCCTCCTCCAGACTTCTTGCTGCCCGGACCTCCTCTTTGCTTCGGGAGCCTCTTCGGAATATCCTCATGAATGGAATCTGCCAAAACTTCACCAGTCCCAGGGTTTCCCCTGAACACCACTGGCCAGGCCTCTCCTGCTGGCTTCATCATCTGGGCTGGCCTCTCCCCCATCCTCCCGTGGTCCCTGCGGGTGCGCGAGGTGGGCTGCGGGACAGCAACGCTGGCCTCCCTGCTCTTCCCAAACGTGACCACCCCCTCCTCGGCTTCCTGAACTCACTCCGTCTTCCCTTGAGCTTCGGAAGCCTGCAGACAGTGTCCCTTTCCCCAGCTCAGAGTTCTCCCTGTCTTTCCAGGTCCAGGCTAAACACCGGCCCAGAGAGCAGTGGCCTGTGTTCTGTGCTCTGAGTTTGCAAGGCACCTGTGCAAAAATCGCATCGATTTGCATCCAGTGCATTTCTGCACGATGGATCCTTATAACTGCAGAAAGAATTCAGCACGGGTCCTCTCCAGCTTGGGAGTGCAGGTTTGAAAGGCCTTGATATTTCCAGGTGATCCATCCAGAGGAATGAGCAAATGCAGGCTCCCCAGGGCCTGGGGGAGGTGGGCCGCTGGCTGCTGGACAAGGCCACGGGTCAAGGCTCTGCGGTGGTCACAGGGCATGGGAGTCTGCGAGGCCGACGTCTGGAATTAGGTCGGTGTGAGAGCAGCTAGATTGTGGGTGGTCAGCAATCAGGAACAAAGAGGAGCAGATTTCTAACCCAACAGAAATAGCAGCTGATGACTGATGAATGATGTCAACTTTGATTTCCTGGGAGATATTGTCTTATTCATGTGTTGCTTATTGTTTGCCCCCAAAATGCACACCTGAAGACATGTTAAAGGAGATGTTTTTAGAATATTCGGAACAATTTGAAACTGAATGTGTTCTATTTTTGAATCCCTACATCTTTCTGCAACCAGAAAAAAGCTCTCACGTCAACCAGCAGGAGTCTTCCAGATTCAACAAGCAAAACAGCCACTTTTTACGCAAATTGTTTTTTATAGATCTCAGCTTACTAGTTCTGTGGACAATGAGAACTGTGGTCCACACCAGGGTCAAAGCACCTTGTCGCAGGCAGAAAAGACCCTCCCGTCCCACTTCTGTCTCCACCTTTGGGGCAGGACAGTGATTGGAACTTTTTTCTCAATTTGTGGGGACAAGTCACCCTGACCTGGGTGCATCCTGTCACTCTACTCAGCTCTGTATGTGAGACACTGTCCCTGCCCTGTACCTGAGGCACTGGCCAGATTATACTGTTTATCAAACCCAAACCCTTGGTATTGATAACCCAAGGAACCCCCTGAGCCCCTCCTCTCATTAGTGGGGCTTCTCATTCAAGCAGAATAGAGGGACCATTACCCACCCTGGATAGCAGCCCGTTCTGAAATTGCATGCAGTCTTCCAGGGCCTGGCGCGGCACGCAGCCTCAAGAACTCAATGTTAGATGAAGGGATGATGTCCCTGCAAGGAAGGAACCCCCAACTGGGCCAGCGGAACGGTGGCCCTTGTGAAGCCGTGGGGGTCGAGGAGCGAGAGGGACAGCAAAACCGTGAATATGGCCATGAGAGAGAAAAAAACGAAAACTTGCAATTCAAGATGCATTTGCAATCTAGAATCCTGAGCCCACAGTAGAAACAAAGACTAACCAAGAGAACCATCCATAAAGTGTTCTTTCCTGACAGATGAAGTAGGACAACATGCAGGAATGCCTGTAATATAAATATGCTTATATCTCTGGAGAGAGAAAGGAAGGACAAGTCTGCACTAAAACTAAGTAATTACGAAGGAAAGCACCAGGAACGCATGTACATAAAAAATAACCACTTTGAAATAGGAGAAATAGCAAATACAGCCGTTGGAATTTTAAAAAGCTCTTGAAGGATAAGATAAACCTTATCTTGCCTTTTCTGTCTTTGAAAGAAAGAAAACGGGGTAAATCAGAAGAGAAAACTGGGTGATCCCTGCCTAGGACAGAGTTCAGAGAAGATACTGCTTGCAGTTAAAAAATCCACTGCATCGTTTCCACAATGTAGGAAGAACGGAATAATAGAATAAGCCAAAATTAGCCTCGTCATATTGGGTTGAAGCCGAAGAACATCAAACGTGAAAAGAAAATTGTAAAAGCTAACAGAGAAGACAGACCCACAAAGGGCTGATCATTTGGTGGCAGATTTCTCATTAGAAGCAGCAGAAAATGAAATAATGACAGTCTGAAAATCACAACTTCCAGCGTAGGATTCTGGGTAGGAGCATAACCAGAAGGGAACCGTTGAATCAGGGAAAAGACAACACATCAAGGAAAGACAGGAGAAATTAGTGGCTGCCATACACACACTAGGGGAAGAAATTAATCTTGCAAAGCAGTGAGAAGACAAGGAGAAAGACGGCAGAACCGGGGAGGGGTCTGAATTCTTTGAAGCACAACAGTGATGCCCCTGGCCCCCAACAGAGCAGTACCTGACAGACCTTCCTTACATACCCACTCCTCCCTGCTGACATTGACCTGGTAATTAGACGCCCCACCTGTTGTAAAGGCATGATAGTAAGCAAATTCACATGCAAATGAGCCAGCAATAGTTAAGAGTTAGCTCCACTCTGGAGAAGGTCTAGAGTGAAAATTGGAAGAATTTTATAGCCTAGACTCAGAATGGAAACAGAAAGAAATGACATGATTTATGTCACAAAGCAGTTGATTTGATTTCCAGTGCTTGCAAAAGGCAGACTTGCTTACCTGCTCCATGACTGGAAGAAACTCTCAGGGCTCAAGCCTTGGAAAGTCCTCCTCCCTCTCTGGGAGCTCTGTGCAGGATTTCTCTCCCAGGGACCGGGATCACCCAGAAATGCAGCACAAAGTGTCGACCCTATACCCAGCTAAAATATCACTCAATAATGCAGGTGAAGCACAGATGTTTCCCAACCTACAAAGGCAAAGTGGTTTACCATTGAAAAACCTTTCCTTCAAATGTGGTGGGTAGAATGTAAAAAATACTAGAAAGCAAAGAATTTGTAAACCTGCTTATAAAATCTAATTAGCTCATTACAGTTAAGAAACTAACATTTTGTCTGTTTAATGAGAAGGTAAAATTAAAATACTCTACAGTACCAAGGAACAGGAGATTTAGAAAGCAGCAAAAGCACTGAACATTCCTTGTTTTGTTCAGGGGTTCGCAGTGTGGGGTTGGTTTGTTTATGAACTTAAGAACAATTCTTATTGCGTGGTGATTTTTTTCTAAAAAAAGGTGTTATAGTGAATAAACTTTTTCAACTTTATTTTTCCATAATCCTATGTTGGTAAATGGGGAAGTAGCTAGAAGAGTAGAAAGAGCACTGGGGTCTATGTTATTAATTAATGTGATGGGATCTATTACAGCATGTTCTTGTGCTCCAAAGGAGATATGATTGCACTTAATTTTTTAGAGGTATAAGAAGCAAGCTTTGAGAGAGCGGGGGAGGGGAAGTTTGGGGTATTTGGGGAGCAAGAAGAATAAGTTGTCTCAGAGAGAGAGTAAAAGTTGATGAAGGGTTGCTAGCAGCCTGGCCAGGCAAGCTGTGTCCCCCTGATCCTGGAGAAGGTACAGGTAGAGGATGGCTGAATGTCATGGCTGTGTGTTTTGTGTGCTTGGGTCCTGTTGCAGAATGAGCAGATTGTTTGACCAAAGCTGGGAGTTTCAAGGACAAGTGTCCCACAGGGAGAAAGGGGCAAGAACATTGAGATTATCTGTAAGGGGTTGCTTACTGTGGGGGTCAGAAAGGAGGGAAGTGCATATATTTGATCTGGAAAATGGAGGCATGGCAGTGAATGGCTTGGAGGGCTCTTTGGAGTAAGACATTTTGCAGTTGTTGAACTAGAGGGAGTGGCTTGGAACACGAGCAGTTTATGGTAAGAGAGTAAGAAGCTCACAGTCGAGATCTGGGAGGAAACGCTGCTGTTGCTAAGGATCGGGTCTAGAATGTAACGGGGGCAGCAGGTTTCTGAGGTGACGTGGTAGGAAAGAGTATTGTCGGGGGAGGAGGAAAGGCGGGGACCAGGCACACGAAGCTATGGTCTGCGTGAGTGCTGAAGTCACCACATCTGGTGACAGAGAGATGGACAGAAGACAGAAAGCCAAAGGCACAACTTGAAGCAATATTGGGGAATACCCTGGATAATTACATCCAGAAGAGCAGGAAGGGGCTGCAGTCTTAGCCATGGGCTTCAAAATGGGGGGTTAGTGAGGAAGGAGGGGTGGTGGTCATGAAGTCAGAATGAAGAACGAGAAGACGCACCGTCTGCATCTAGGCCTGGGGTAAAGGGAAATGGAGAAAATGGCCACCACTTAAGATGGCCAAAGGGAAAGCAGCGTCCTTAACGAAGAAGCTGGTCTCAGCTGGACTAAATTACAAGACCCACTGACAGGAGAGGTTGAAGAGGTGACCCTGACCGTGGTGTCTCCAGGCACAGTTGGGAGTTTGTGGAGTTGGTGTGGCCTCCAACCACCAGAAATTCGGACTGGGGGATGCCTGAGGTCACCAGGCTGCAGAGCACCTGGAATGCACGCCACTAACCTGTTAGGAGTAGGTGGGTCAGCATTCTGATGATGGCTTCTTTATAGAAACCAAGCTGTACTGTGGCCAGAGGAGGGACTTGAATGAGTAAGTGGGAACTTGGGCGGAGACCACATGGGCGGCCAAGGCACGGTTCATGGTAGGGCTTCCAGACTGGGTCCTCAGCTCCTCCGTCGGAGGCCCCGAGGTCCCCAGGAATGCCAGCCCTGCTGACCGGGTGAGCAGAGATGATCTGCTCGTGCTTCAAGGCATGCCCTTTCCTGGTGTATTCTCTGTGATGTCAGTTCCTCAGAATCCAGTGCCGTGTTAAATGTTAGGTCAACTGTTTGGTGGAGCAATCTTTCTTTCCACTGGGAGGCATAGCTAGCCCTGTCTTCTGTCCCCAGTTCTTTGAAGTGCATCACCAGTGTACGAATCATGCCCAGCACAAAAGTCCCCTTTACCCCAGTGGCTCTCACTCAAGCTCTGGCCCATCACCTCCTCTCAGTCACAGCTGGGATATGACAGATGGCCAGAATGAATGGGAGCCCCAGGAGAGCCCTGGCGGAGCCAATGGGCAGGCAGTATCCCAAGGCCAACAAATGGCCAATTCATGGAATGAAGAGGGGGTAGATTTCACCATGCTTCAAACATCCAAGCTGTGAGGAACTTGTTTCTAGAATATTCCAGACTACTATTATACCTCAGGCCACATCTTGGACCACTGATCTGAGCTGCCCTGGTGCAAGAAACCACGCATGCGTATTCGGTCCCAGGAAACTGGTAAGTGCTAGAATGTGACACACGTGGGTCGTGATTTCAAGGAGCTTCCGTAGTCAAGTAGAGGACCAGTTGTCTGATCTTTGCAGTATGGCAGAAAACGTAGGCTGGAGGCTTTGCAGCAATGTACAGAAACAGGTGCTAATGTCCAGGACTGGTTGGCCGCAGACAGGAAATCGATGTGAAGAGTCCATGGTAAAAGCCCCTTTCCCCACTTCTAGTCGAGTCAGATAACAGGGACCGTCTCCAGTATTTTCTTATTTTCCCTGTGCTCCCTGAGTGATGGGAAAGAGGATTTAGACCCCGAGCTCCCTGCACCCTGCTTGCTGTAGAGTGCTCATCCTGACCTCCAGAACGCTGTGGTGTGTCCGCCAGGCTCGAGGCAGAGCTCGGGATTCTCTCCACAGGAAGCAAAGACATGCTCAGTGATTTCCTGCACATCCGTTTGCTCGTTCCCCAGAGAAACTATAAATGTTTATCAGCTCAAGGGAGATGCTTAAGAGTTGCTGGGTTTGCTCTTCCTACACTTGACGTCTTTATCCAAAGAGACTAGAATCACTTTTTCATTCTGAGCTCTTGTGTTGCTACCTTACATCTTCTTGTCGAGCGCTTCACTGGATTGAGGGAGGTGTCACCTATTTGGTTGAGATGCTGGTAATTACCTTGTGTGATGCAGAGCTAGTGATGTGTTACATTTTCTCCTTGATCTGTCAACACCTCTCTACCGATTTTGACATGAGCTGCAGTCGGGGGGTATACGATGCACATGTACACAAAAACTTCTCTCTGTCTCTGTCTCCCCTTGCCCCCTTCTCTCTCTGTCTTTCACATACACACATGATCACGCATGCCTCCGAACTCAGAGAGGCACGGGCATGCTCTTGATGACAGATGGTTACCCTAGAAACTCCGCAAGCCTCTGTCTGCACCAGGTGGCCAGGAAATAATTGAGAGAGGGTCAGAGAAAAGGTGTTTACTATTTGTGTCCATTAGAGTCTAGGCAGGAAAGGATTGATGTTCTCAAACAGCCATTAAGGAAAGTTTCCTGAAGCGCTTTCAGCAACATGGAAGAATGGGAGCTCCAGCCTCACGAGGCAGCGGGGGGAGTAGCTGACACCAGCGGGTACCCAGGTGTCCCAGCGGGCGTGGTTGTCTGGAGCACCCTGCCTGACCGGCTCCAGGCCTTCAGGAGTGGGACACAAACAGCCTGTAACATGCCTGGCACACAGTAAGACATGATAGAGACAAGCCTGGCTGACTTGTTTGTTCACCAGTTTACTCTCCTGCCAATAAATGTATTTGCTTTTAAGACATGACACATCTCACTCTGGATCAAACTAGCCAAAGCCCCAGAGGACAGACGTGTCACGGTGGCACCCAGTCTCGGGGGCACGATGAAGAAATGAAGAACCTTTTGGGGCGCCTGGGTGGCTCAGTCAGTTAAGCGTCTACCTTCAGCTCAGGTCATGATCCCAGGGTCCTGGGACCGAGCCCCGCATCGGGCTCCCTGCTCCGCGGGAAGCCTGCTTCTCCCTCTCCCGCTCCCCCTGCTTTGTGTTCCCTCTCTCGCTGTGTCTCTGTCAAATAAATAAATAAAATCTGGAAAAATAAATAAATAAAATATTGGCAACAAAATAGCTCCATTCTAAAGCAAATGCACGTCGGCCTCTGAGGTGTCAGGGAGCACCCTTGTGCCCACAGGCAGCCGTGTGTGGCCCTGGGCGGGCGATTCCCAGGTGTAGCTGGGGCCCCTGCACCTGCCCCCAAAGGAAGGATCTCAGACTGGAGTGTCGTGCTTCTGTTTCAAGAGCGGGATCCCCCTTCCTCCTCCAAACCAGGTGGCCCCCAGCAGGGGCCCTCGTGAGCACGGGCTCTGCACCACCACCGGCTTCCCGCCTCATGGGCTCATACACCCCTGGGCCACCCAGGTGCACGGGGCAAGTGAAGGACACTGCGTTGTAGTCTTAATTTTAGAAAAATGGAAAATTTAGAGAGAGCTTCAATTTTCATTGTTTACGAGGATCTGGAAGTTGGTAGTAAAATGTGACGAAAATATCTTCAGGATACGCTTGCCTAAAGCCTGGAGCCTTTCATTCTTGGAAGGCCCTTGTGGACATTTTCTGTAGAGGTGCGAAAGGCTGCCTGTCCTCTTCAGCACTTGGGATTGAGTCTGGGACCCACATGGGCAGCAGAGGCCAAGAACATGGACTGTTTCTGAATCCTTCACTAGAAAGCCTGATTTCACTCGAAATTATACTTGTTTGCTTGCTTTAGGTATTCCCGTAAAGCCACGTCTGAGGGTCCCGAGCACAGCTGGAGTGTGAGGCTGCTCGAGGAGACTCTCATCCACCCCCCTAGCGGTGAAGGGGCCAGCTTGGGCCGCTGGACGAGCGAAGACCCTCACCGCTGCCAAGGGCTGTAACATCCACGTATCATTTAGCAAAAATGCATCTGTAAGAAAAAAAGGGACGATATTAAAGAAATATATAACTTTGGTGGTCTCCTCTCTTGCTGTCCAAATTTATATCTTATCAAAATAAAAATTAGAGACAGGAGATGGCAAATATTTGCAGACCCTAAGACAGAGGTGAATTTCTGCAAAGTTCAAAAAATATTCAAGGGATATTTGGTTTTAGAGATGTGGTCATTTATCCAGGATTTCTATGTCATTTATCGTGTGACAGTTTTTATTGGTGCAAAGGAGAATCCTCAAAGTGCTGGCCCTCACAGAGCTTCGGGTCTAGGAAGGGAAGAGCACGCATCTCTGAAGTCGGGATGAATTAAGTGGAGGTGAATGCACGAGGGCACAGATGAAGGAGAGAGAAGCTCGGTGCTGAGTGATGGGTGAGGCTTCCTAAGCCTGTGGGCATATGTAGAGGCAGCATATAGAGTCCCTAGCATTTCGTGAGGTGGGGGGAAGGGGACAGTGCCAAGAACACAGGGCAGGGGCTGGAGAAGGAAGGAGGCTGGGGGAGGGGCAGATCCCAAAACTGTTGCCCACAGGAGCACCTGGAGTGAATCCTGCAGGGAGCCTGGATACAGGGTACGAGGGAGAGCGCACACTTGCGGGGACGAGCCGTCCCAGCCGCAGGCTGCCCTGGTGTGAGCAGGAGCCCGGGGCTCCCCCAGAGAGTGTGGAAGAGCCTTTGGTTGGGGCTCAGGAGGATCCCTGAAGAACGAAACACACGGGCCTGGCAGGGGAGGTTAGAGGACCATCCCGAAGATGAGGCCCGGGAGATCTGGGGGGACTGGGGTCCAGGATGCTTCTGCCACAAAGTGGGCATGAGCAACAGGTTCCGAGCCCTGGGCTGGTGGTCTGGAGAGAGTGCACCAGGTGTGAGTGTGAGTGTGGAACAGAGAGAGGGGCAGTTATGAAAATCCAGCTCAAGTAGGCAGTGTTGGGATCCCCGAGCTGCAGAGCAAGGACCCGGGTCCAGGACGCAGAGGCTAAGCTGAGTTTTGGACGTAGGCGCCTGTGGCCAAACTGAACGGCCGTGGCTAGTCAGCCCCTTGGATGATGAAAATCTCCTGAAGATCAGATTTGGGCTGGAGATTTTTAGTTGGAAACATCCCAGGGCAGTGTGGGCTTGTACAAAGTCACAGGATCTGCGGGGCCCCTGACGGTCTGACTTGGTTTCGGCTCAGGTTGTGATATCAGAGTCATGGGCTCGAGCCCCAGGCTGGCCTCTGCGCTCATCGCGGAGTTGGCCTGCCCCTCTCATGCTCCCTCTCTCTCAATAACCAAATACATAAAATCGTCAAAGTCACAGAAACTGAGATGAGAAAAGGCAGCCAGGGGCCTCCGGACGGCCACAGCCCCGGCTCGGTGGGCTAACTGGAGAAGAACAAGACCTAGTGCTGTGTGGCCAGTGTCATGGAAGCGTTGTTGTGTTGACTGGGGACAAAGCTACACCGACTGCAGGAGAGAGGGGGGCCTGAAGAGTGCTGTTTTTCCATTTGTTTTCCAGGAGACCCGTGCTGGGTTGCTAAACAACAGCTCTGCTTTGGACGGCTTTGGCGTCCTATAAATACAGATCCCCACGGGAGGGTCCGGTGTTCCCTGACTCAGCTCCAGAAAGAGCAGGTGCGTTCACTGGGTGAGTCATGTCCCTGGCGGCCGCGCCGGGACGGGGCTGCAGAGGCCCTCATGGGACGAGAGCAGGCGAGGAAGGAGGCCCAGGCTTCCAGGGCCGCAGTGACCTGGAATTTGGGGATTCTTGTTTTTCATTTCTGCTAAAATCAGTAACACCACCCGGGCTTCGGAGGAAAACTCCTGCGTTGATGAATATTTTTATCTGTTCATCTGTGGATGCACATTTAGGTCACTTCCACACCTTGGCTGTGGATTAAAAAAAGAGACAGACAGAAAGAGACATACTTACAGTGGAATACTCTTTGGCCTTAAGGAAAGAAATCTTACCACGTGGAACAACACAGATGGACCCAGAGGACACAGTGCTAAGTAGAACGGGGCAGACACAGAAGGACAAACGCCGCATGGTTCCCCTGCCGTGAGGGCCCTAGAGTGGTCCAGCACAGGGAAGCCGAGCGGAAGGGGGGAGCCAGGGCAGGGGGGAAGGGGAGGGGGGGCGGGTGCCGTTCAAGGGAGAAAGCTTCAGTTGTGCAGGATGAACGAGTCCGGAGAGCTGCACCGGCCCCGTGCCTGTGGCCAACGGCGCTCTGCTCTGCCCTCGGAAGTCTATGAGGAGGGTGGACCCCATGTTAGCTGCTTTTACCGTAACATAAAACCAATAGGTGACTATCTGATCCACCCCGAGAACTTCCTTCTCTCCTGTTGCATCCACAAAGCACTAGTACACATGCACGGAGACATGGTTCACACCAGCCTTCCAGGTCAAAACGCCCGTTTTGTCAAAAGCACCTCAGAAGCGCTGACATTGGAAGCAACAGACAAATGTGACTGTATTGAGGACACTTGAGATTTGGAATCCTTTATCAAATTATTTTTTTTCGTTAATGAGTAGACACTCATGTGGCAGGAATATGGGCTGTGCGTTCGGATTTGGGACACTGTTTTAAAGTGGATTCTGCAGTTCCCATGAGCTTTCGAGCTCCTTGCACTCTGAGTAAAATGCTACTTTTATAAAAGCCGGGGAAATTGTTCTTAACGGCTGCTAGAAGGACGGTGAAGCCGAGCTAGAGGCAGCTGCAGGGCGGGAGCCGGGCTGGATGACGCGCTGAAGCAGGTTTGCGGGAAGTACACAGGGGGGCTCGCACTCAGAGGTCAGCCCCGCGGCTCCGCTCGCTGTCCCGCCCGCCCTGCGGATCTCTGCTTCCCACGCCCTCCGCCCTGCTTTTCCGGGGGTCCCCCACACAGGCACCTGGCAGGCGGGCTGTGGGGCCCACGCCCCTTCCCCGGGCCGGCGGCAGCGGCTCCGGCCGGGAAGTACCTGCCCAGTTGATCGCACCCTTCCAGGAACCCTGCAAAAGGAGCCACGGAGCTGAGAGCAGCTCCTGGGGCCGAAGGGAACAGGCGGTTTGCCCTGACCACGTGTCTCTGTTATAATCAGACAGCCACGGGCTCACCCCGATCAACAGAGGATGTAGGGAAAGCATGATGACGCATCCTGTTTGCCCCCAGCTTTCCTTTCACTCATCACCCTCCAGAGAATTTCTGGGAATACATGGACCTTAGTGAAGCTCCTAGAAAACAGAGTCAGTTGGATAGGAGTATCGTTGTTTTTCTTAAGTCATGTTTATGATAACCTATTATTTATAGTAATCAAACCGTTTGTGAAAAGTTACCAAATAAACAGCTGGGTGACTTTCGGTGGGAGACTGTATTGGCCTGTCACTCAGGAAGTATGGATCCCCCTTGCCACACCCCCACCTCCCCCGGAAGAGGTACAGCCTGGTCTGACAAGCACCAGGCTGAAGGACTTGCTTTCGCTTTTTGCAACGGGAGGGGATGTGATCTGCCTGAGCAAAGACCTAAACACACTTGCTTATTTTGGCTCACTCTATATGCAACTCCTGTCTGCATGGGAAGCATGTGTCCCCGTTCACAGCTCTTCCTTCAACCTGGAAAGGCATGATAATCAGAGCTGTGCTGACCTGCAGCCTGCAGTAGAATACTGTAGCCTACCTGCAGACCCAGTGGGAAATAGTGAAATGCTGGCTGCTTTAAGTCACTGAAAGGGGAACTGTTTGTTGCCCACAGCAAAAGCTGACTTGCCTGTTTGCTCATTGACTTACAATATCACTTCAGAGTATACATTTTATTCTGCTGATCTTCAGTTGGCAGTTACATCAGCTAGCTATTGCCACAATAATGCTGCGTAACAACCAACCACAAATTTCAATAGCATTCAATATGTGTTGATACCTTATGCACTTGTGCATTCACTGGAGTAAACTAACATAGGCTGGACCTAACTGAGGTGAACTGCCTGGGGTAGCTCTGCACTGTGTGTCTGACATCCAATTCCTGGACCAGCAGGTTATCTTAGGCACCAGAATCCAACTGTACAAGCAATCCTCAAGCTTCTTCTGTGTCACGAATGCTAACATCCCAACTCACATGACCAAGCCAGCATCAGTGGACCAGGGAGGTAAATTCCTCCTTGGTGTCACCTTGAGGTAAAGAGGAAGGACTGAATATTTCTGAAGACAATCTGATTTACTGCTCTAATTAGTCCCAATATTTTAGTGGGAGTAATTTTGTTGTTGTTGTTGTTTGTTTATGTTCTGCTTTCTCTTTCCATTTCCAGATAAAGTATACTAAAAAACATGCTTTACAACCTATATACAGACTGCCTTCAGAGGATTTCTGCCATTGAGCACTTACATAATGCGACCACCTGTAACCTAATTAACTGGTCATTCTCTACACTAGCTATTGAATATTGATCAAGCGTAATGGAACATATTGAACACACTTAGAGCTCTGACAAAAATCTGTTTTGTTCAATGTGATGCCATAGCCACATGGAGCTACGGAACGTTTGAAATGTGGCTCATCCAAGTTGAAATGCTTTGTTAGTATAAAATACACACTGGATTTTGAAGACATCACATAAAAATGTAAAATATATCATTAACAATTTTTGTCCTGATTATATATTCAAATAAAAATATTCTGGATATATTGAGTTAAATAAAATGCAATACTAAAATTAACTTTACCTAGTGGTGTCAAGGAACAAGTAAGGAACTCTGAAAGCCCTCTCTTTCATAAAAGTAATGGGACCACTGGCAAATTCGTCAGAATCAGCTTTTTCAGTACTCGGGAAATTAATTAAAGGTGTACAACAATCTAGGGAGTCACTTCAGGAAAAATGGCCAAATCTTGGTAAGAACAACAAGCTTTGTAGCATTTTAACTTGCATTCTCCCATCTCTTCTCTTCCCTGCTCCACAGTGCCTTTGAACACCATCAGCATTTGGTTGTGGTGAAGATCAGCAGCCCAGGAGGAGACAGAATGGTGGCCTGTTCGGCCACCAGGGTCTCCCAGTCCCTGGGAGACTCCACTCACAAGCCTCTCTTTGTTTTGCTTGATTTAGAGCCTATTCCTACCAGTAGCCTTTTCTCCAGTGGTGTTTGTCTAAAACAATCAGAGGCAATTGTTGAGTATTGCAGTTGCCTAAGGCAGTGGGAAAAGTTGGACAATCAATAGAATAAAATAAAAACTGGAGAATGACACATCCATAGAATGCTTTAAAAAGTTCTAAGCTATTTCTGGGACTCTAGAAGGTCATGCACATACATACGGTTGTATGCAGGCTCAGGAAAGTTCTTAAAACACTGGAAGCTCTGGGGGTGCCTAGGTGGTGCAATCAGTTAGGCCTTTAACTCTTGGTTTTGGCTCAGGTCCTGGTCTCAGGGTCATGAGATCGAGTCCCTCATGGGGCTCTGTGCCCAGCACAGAGTCTGCCTAGGACTCTTCTCCCTCTCCCTTTGCCCCTCCCCACTAAAATAAATAAATAAATCTTCTTTAAAAATCTGGAAGTAGGGGCGCCCGGGTGGCTCAGTTGGTTAAGCATCTGTCTTTAGCTCAGGTCATGATCCCAGGGTCCTGGGATCGATCCCTGCATCGGGCTCCCTGCCCAGTGGGGAGCCCGCTTCTCGCTCTCCCTCTGTTTCTTCTCCCTCCCCCGCTCATGCTTGCTCTCTCTCTCAAATAAATAAATAAAATCTTTAAAAATATTATAAAAATTTTAAAAATTAACAAATTAAAAAATCTGGAAGCTCTTATCTCTGGATGACCTTGGGACTCTAAGCCAGGAAGAAGTGCAGGTTAAGGCAGGGTTGCCAACTGCCTGGCTGAGTTTTGAAAGCATTCCCCAACTTGCACACAGGGCCCCTTGGCAAAGGTTGGGAGACTTACTGCTTCCAGGCAGTTAAGGAAATCTCTGTCCACACATTTGTTGCTCACTAAGGTAATCGAGCAGAGACATCAGTGACCAAATAGAGGGGACATAATTAGTTCAGAAAGGTAGCTAAACAAACAACAGCCAAGTAACAGCACAACAGCAAACCCTAGGGAGAGGGGGGACTCTGATTTCCAGAGTTGCCACATATTATGACCTAGAATGTTCAGTTTTCAGCCACCACAACAAGAAAACTATAAGACAGAATAGGAAACAAGGAGATGAGGCTCTCACACAGGGGGAAACGAAGTTGTTGATAGAGATGATCCATGAGGAAGCCCGGACACAGAACCTACTAGCCAGAAACTTCAAATCATCTGTTGTCAATGTGTAGAAAGAACTCAAGGAACTGTGTTGAAGGAACAAAGGCAAAGTATGAGAATGCTGTCTCATCTAGCAGAGAACAATAATAAAGATAAATAATTTAAGAAGAGCCAAGTGGAAATTCTGGAATTGAAAAGTACAATACTGAAGTGAAAAACTCCCCAGGGAAGCTCAAGCACAGATTTCCAGAATCAGGATTTCTGCAGGTGGGGCGTGAGCCTGTCCCATTTTCAAGCTCCTACATGAGTCTCACGTGCTCCTCTGACAGCCCCAGGTCCTGCACACTGCGTCCGCTGAGAGTCCTCTAGATTTCCTGGGACACTTGGAGCATTCAGAGGTCAAGGGTCCAGCCAGAACTATACACGGGCTCCCCCAGGCATTTGTCTTTTGGACAGAGCTTCGCAAGCAATTCTGATGTGTGTGGCAGGATGATCCCATTGCCCAGTGGGGCCTGGAGACGGACTGAGCAGCCACTTCTGGGGAGAACTGGCTGACAAATGTTCCAAGAAGACAGGGGACATGTGTAAGAGCTTTGCTTAGGATTGAACTCTCGAGGGAAGCAATCTTTTTCAGAGCCAAACTCAGACACTTGGGAGAGAACAGTTTGGAGGTGCACCTGCTCTGGCATAACACGTACCACTCAGTGGGGAGAGAGGGAGTGGTCTTAAACAGCAGAATGTTATTTTCTCTAAGTTCTAGAGGCTGGAAAGTCCGAGATCAAGTTGTGGGCAGGGCTGGTTTCTGGTGAAGCCTGTCTCCTTGGGTTGCAGACAACTGCCTTCCCACTGTGTCTACATGTGGCCTCTTGTGTGTGTGTGGAGACAGAGATCTCTGGTGTGTCTTCTTTATGTCACCAGTCCGATCGGATTAGGACCCCACTCTTAGGATCTCATTACACCCTACTTACCTCCTTAAAGGCTTTGCGTCCAAATGCAATTACCCTGGGGTTAAGGCTTAAATGTACAAACAGGGGAGGGAACTGTTCAGTCTCGAAACAGGAGGGCAACAAAGATTTGACCCTTGGGAACAGATACAGAGCCTTCAAAATGGAGATATGCCTTCAGGACTGCATTGTTGAAGAATCCCCAAGGTTCCCTCCCTGAGGTTCTCTCTGGTGCGAAATGATAACAGCCTGCACGCCTATAATTAGTGCCATTAAAGGCCAAGTGGCATGAAGGGGACGATGTCTCACCATTACAATGAAGTCATCTAAGGGGCAAAGTTTCAATTTATCTTCTTTTTGAAAGAATTCGGTATCACGTGCAGAGAACTGTGAAATTTTAAAATCGTAGGGACGGAAGGAACGCAGAGGTCTTCTGATATAAAAGCGTCGTCAGACCCACCTGCTGCTTGGTCGCTCTTCACAATTCTCCTGCTCCATCTGAAAAAGGAATTGTTACCCCTCAACCCACACACTCATACTGAGGTGCAGCGAAGTCTGACGAAGACATACAAATTGACCAAGCAACGTACTAAAAGCAAAAGGGCGAGAACTGAGCCTTTAATTAAACAAACTAATGAACAAACAAAAGCACTGATCAGAAATAAAGAAAATGTTCTTGAACCTATCTGCTTTTTCCCCATGTTTTTGAGTTGCTTGTATAAAAGTTTATACAAGTTATTTAAAAGTTGACTGGAATCCTCAAAAGAGAAAGGTCTAATGGTACCTGGAGAAAATCTCAAAGAACATGGTTCTCCAACTCCAAACTTAGGCATGGTTCTCCACCCTTTGCAGCCTCACATATTGGCCCGCATGTAGATACCTGTAAACGTTATTCCCTGTTCCCAGCAGACTTCATTCAGGACGCGTATAGCAGCACAGAAATGCCTACAACGGTCTTGTTCTGCAAGTCTTCAAAGCAACATTTCCAGAAAAGAGAAGACGACAAATCGCCATCCCCAAATTGTCGCTCTGAAACCTTCCCGGAGCTGGAGATTAGAGGATGCTGCCGTCCAGATGGTCTGTGGTTTCAAGTTGCGGGTGAGGTCATCCACAAAGCTGAAACGGGGACTTTGCTTCATGATTCCCTGTGATGGAGAAAGAAATAGCTGCCTATCAGATTTGCCATCGAGAACACGATGGAAGACCAAGAAACTTGTTGAGACTATTACAGGGCACTGCTATCCCATAGTGGTTCAAAACCCAGCATAACTTGGCAGTAGACATAGAGCTTCAGGCCCGAGTCAGTGACAGACACCAGGGTTGGTAAGTGGCAATCCCCGGGGCCAAATCCATCGCAGCCCGTTTGGGTGTGTCCAGTGAGCAAAGAGTGATTTTGGATTTTTTTAAATGAATGAACAATATTAGAGGAACAGGACTATTTCATGACAGATGAAAAATATGTGAAATTCAAATTTCAGTGCCCTTTAATGAAATTTTCTTGGAACTCCGTGTGCATATCTGTTCATTCATTGTGGATCATTGGTGGCTTTTTCCAGGCTACACGGAAACAGCTGGGTGGTTGTAACAGAGGTTATATGGCTATAAGGGCTATCAGTGGGCACTAGCTCGTTCTGGATTCACAACTACAGTGCTGTCCTCCTCCCATATGACCCTGGAGCTCTCCTCTGGCTGGACTCCTCACACAAGAACGCCTTCCCAAGAACCACACACGTGATGTGAGCACACACATGTGCACAGACACCGCGCACAGGACTCCCACCTGCACACACACACGCATCCCCGGTGACTGTAGATTCTACTAAATTGTGGTGGCAGACCACTTATCTAAGGAACACATACCTCCTTTTCCTATGGGAAACCTCGCTGGTCTTCGAATTTGAAAAATAAGCAGTTGCCCCTGGACACAGGGATCCTATTGTAATATCTCAAGGTGGTTTCGTTCCTTGATCGACCTCTGCCGCAGCTGAGCCTGTAGGTGGCAGCAGAAACCCACTGATGACGCGCTTCACGGCCTATTTGTGGACCTGTGTGTGTGTGTATGTATGGGGTGTGTGTGTGACTGTATGTGTGTGTGTGGTATGTATGAGTGTGTCTGCATACGTATGACTCAGGTGTGTGTGAGTGTGTACGTATGGCGTGTGTGTGTGTTTACATAGTGTGTGTATGTATGATGTGTGCATATAAGTGTGTATGAGTGTGTGAATATGCATATGGTACGTGGGGGGGGTGTGTGATGTGTGTGTCTGTCTCCGTGTGTGTGTGTGTGTGTGAAGCACACCTGCTTAGGTGGCGGTGCCCCAGAGAGGCCATTTCAGGGAAGACAGCTTGAGGAGGCGTGCCCTGCTCTGTGCCGCGCACGGGAAGGGAGGACCAGGCCTGTGGGCCAGGACAGCGCGCAGGGACACCGTGGAGACACCCAGTGCCACCTCCACTCCCACTGGCTCAAGTGTCCGCCCTCGGGGCTCTGCTGAGGGGCAGGTGCCGCCCTCTGAGGTTGCTTCTTGGGGGGCGGAGGGCTGTCTGCTTCTCCACCAGCTCCTTTGCTTTCTGCCCTCGGCCCTGGCCCAGGGGCCACAGGTCCTGCCTTTGGGGCTCTTTGTCTGAATTTGCCCCATTTGCGGATGACGGCGAGCCGCACACCTGCAGCCGGCCCTGCTCCCTGGGCTGTGAATGGCGGAAGCTTCCATTCTTCCCAGCCCCCGTGTGGGCACCCTCAGCTCCCCACACCCTGAGCCAGCAGCCAGGTGCCATCGCTGCATTGAACTGATGGGGAGAGCTTTGGCCCTGGTCGTTTTGCCTGGGGCATGTAATAAGAAGTTTGAGGAGGGGGATTTCTTTTAATTCAGTTCTTTCGGATTAAAGTATTACTGGATTTGCAGACCCAAGAAAGCCCAGAAAGGAAGGAAGCCTGTGGACACACTCCCCAAGGTGGAGCAAGAGGACCCGCTGCTCCAAACCAGCCTCGCCACTGCATACGTGGTGCTCTGAGCCTCGCTTTCCCTATCTGAGAAATGGGCCATGTTGCCCCACCGCCCTCCAGCGCTGGGGGCTTGAACGAGGCAGTGTGCGCAGCCGGGCTGGGTGACCCACAGCGCACACACCGTTCCTGGACGTGCCGACGACTAGCACGGGCTAGGACAGCGTGTTCCTGCGGACAGGGCCAACTCAGCACGGCCCCTCCAGGCCCCCATCCCGTCTGACTTCTGCCCACCCTCTGCACGCCCCCGGCAGCTCCGTGGCCACTCTGCAGACAGCAAAGGCTCTGCCTGCCTCTGCGCCGGACTGGCGCTCGCTGGAGTGAACGGTGTGCACCTGGCAGCGGGCAGAGCCCGTGTGAGCACCGTGCTCTGCTGGGGACGCCAGGGTTTTGCCCTGGGATGGTCTCTGCTGCCGTCCTGCGGCCTCCATTTGTTTCGGAGCCTGGGGGATGAGCGCCGGCCCGCTCAGCCACATCCTGGGCCGGGGCCACCATACCCGCACGTCGCCCTTTTTCCTCAGAGCAGACCTTCTGGAGCCAGCGTGCCTTCCCTGGTGGGAGGTCCCCGCGGCTCGGCCCCGGACACGCGGCTTGCTCCACTACCCGTTGAACCCAGAACAACTGTGGCTCTGAAGTGCGCCACGCTGCTCTGCCGGACGTGACCTTGTTCCTTTATTACTTGAATCACAGTCTGTCTTATCCTGTTCTCTTTGTCGGGGCTCCGGCTACAGGCGAGATCCTCCACTTGGGACACACGTGTACCCACTGAAGAATTCTTGGAGACACCAGACACGATTTCTAGGGGAAGGGGAGTGCGTTCTCTCAAAAGGCAGCTCCTGACTTCTCGCAGCGCGCCCCCCAGGGCTACGAAGTGTGCAGCGATGGGTCCAGCTCAGCATGAGGGGCCTCTCAAAGACAGACATCCGTCTGCAGCAACTGTGGCCACACAGCTTCTTCTCCATGCCGGTCAGGGGTCAGAGCCACAGGTCTGCAGCAGCTCCAGGCTCAGGGGGCAGCACTGGATTCACTTCCCCACAAGCCGCCTGGCCATGCAGGGCTTCAGGGATTCCCATGTCCTGCCATCTTCAACCATAAGATGACTGAGCAGAGCCTGTTCTGCGGTGCCCACTGCGTCAGAGGAAAGCTCCGGCCAGGCCTTGGACCCACGCAACTTCAGATTGAGAGCTAGTATAAGGATTGGGGTTTTCCATCGCTCTGAGATGTCTCATGTGTGTGCACGCGGGCCAGAACACAGAGGCTAGCTTACCAACGGTGTGTGCTCTCTTTCTATCAGACAAAACACCACAGTCTTGTTGGATAACTGCACAGAAAAAGAAACTCTGCCCTTTCCCGTTGTTCCATATTTTTTCTCGGGTGCTTGGCTGGCGCAGTCAGTTAAGCGTCAGCTCTTGGTTTTGGCTCAGGTTGTGATCTCACGGTCGTGAGATCGAGCCCCACGTCGGGCTCCGTGCTCAGCACCGAGCCTCCTTGAGACTCTCTCTCCATCTGCCCCTCCACCCACACACGCTCTCTCTCTCTCTCTCTCTCTCTCTCTCAAATAAATAAATAAATCTTAAAGAAAAAAAGAAATAGCCCTTCAATGTTTTTTCCTGCCTGTTCAAATAATAATGGGTTAACAATACCAGTGCTCGTGTGACCTAACTCCAGCAAACCAATCAAAGCAAAGGTGAGAAAAGGCGGCCGAGGTGTGCCCCGGACACAGTGGTCTCCAAGCACCCCTTTCATTCTGCAGGGATGCGCCCGGTGCCTCCTGAATCAGGAGTCCTGGGCTTCTTACGGCAGACCCCATGGGGATCTGCAGGCATCCAAATGTACTCAGAAGGCACTTGTGGATTTGGCTTGATTGGAAGATGCTTCTGTTCCATGCTCAACCATCGGAGAGAAAGCTGACTTCGCACGGGCCGTGGTCCTCACTGTAACTGACAGTTGCCATAAAAACGGGGAGGTGTAGTGCAAATTTTGCCAAACGTTTATGAAGACTGGGAGAGCCTTTCTGCACAGAAATCTCTGTGAGGGTCCACAGGTAGTGGGGCGGAGCCGGGGGGAAGGACCTCGGCGGGGGCTCGGCAGCACCTGTCAGACTCACATTGTCCGCAGACAGAGTGGCAGCCAGGGGAAGACGCTCGCGGCTGCCGGCTTAGTGATTGGTAAATAATGAGCTCCTGGAGGGAGGCCTCTGGTTTTCAGAGCATATGCTCTAACAGATGGAGTTGCATCGGCCCGTTTGGGGTGCACTCTGGGGACCTGCCAATCACTGGCATCTAGCTTCTGGGAGGGAGCGAGACTTTGGAGAAGGACAGAGATATTGGATAGCAGCTTTGAACCCATTTCAGTGTGGGCCAACCTTAACCACAAGGGCCCCCTTCCGCCCCAAGGAGCCCAGAGAGCCCCAGCGAGGCTTCAGCTCAGTCTGGACATGTTGCATGCAGGGAACTCTACAACTGGATCTGTGGTTCTCAAAGTGGGGTCCCGGGACCAGCAGCAGTGGTGGCCCCTGTGAGGTCGTTAGAAAGGAGAAGTCTGGCCCACCCTACACCTGCTGGGGAAGCACGCAGGCCGTGTGGCAGCAAGCCTCCAGGCAAGCTAAGGTTTAGGGACCACTGCACTAGCTCATCACTCAGGTAAGGACCAGGATGACGGTCTTTGCTCCTTCCCACGCTTCTTTCTGAGGCCCAGCACATTGCTGGACACGCAGGCGATCCAGACAGATGGTTTTGGAGGGAGCGGAGGGAGTGGAGAAGGGACATGGATATAATCTCTGCTTCCCTCCTTAAACTTGGTTTCAGACTGAAAAGCCGAAACCCAAGGAAGAGAGAGCCTCTGTATGGGTTTGTTTCACATGCTGCTCAGGAGCAAGATGCGGTGGTGGGACCTGTGCCCACTTCTGCCGGGCCCCCAGAGAAGCAAATTTCATAGAGAGATGCAGAGCTGCTGCCAGCCCAATCTTGAATTTGGGAGGGCTCCGTTTGAAGCGACAGGATGAGCCCTATGCACCACGCCAGTTAAGAGGCAAAGAGAGCAAAATGCAAAGCAGAGCAGCTGGGGGAGAAGCTCCCGCTCGGGCGAGTGGTGCTTCTGTCAGCCACGCTCCCGGTGGCAGCGACATGGAGGGGCTGCCCCTGAGGGGCTGAGCGGCATTCCTGTGTCCAGACTTTGGAAGAGCAACTACGGCCCTCGGAGACCCCGCATCGACCCGGCTCCAGGAAGCTCCTACCACCCAGCAGGGCTGGTGTCCACTCCTGCCATTGACACCGAAGGAGGGGAGCAAGAAAAGGCTTTTAGGAAGCAAAGGATTTCTCCAAGTCATTTAGGCTGACTGGGCTTTGAGTTTCTCCATCGGCAAAATAGAGCTATTAATATCTTCCTCAAATATGTTTTGTGGATGTTAAATGAGCCGTGCCCAGCGCCCAGCATCTGGTTCGTGATGGTGCCAGTGGTTTGGAAATGTGGGTTGCCACCCATTATGGGGAAAGAAAATCAATTCATAATAAGCCACGATTCTAAATGATTCAGGTTGTTGTTGATTCTAAATGCTTTATTGGGGCTTCCAACTTGAATCTTCTTGATATTAACTGTTGCATTTTGTTCTTTATCATACATAGTGTGAGTAAGCTTCTTCACAAAACTTTTGTTTCATTTGTATTTATCATACGCGTGAAGTGGTTTGCAAAGCATCATCCATTTCTTAGCATTGTAGACAAAACAACAACAACAACAAAACCAAAAGGAAAACATTGCATTAGGTGATCAATAGATACTAGTCACTCTGCTCGTTTCTCCCCTCACCTGTCCCTCAGGAAGACAGGGTGGCCACCTGTATCCATCTGGGTATCTAAAAGGATTCTGTACCCAGTGACGGTTCAGGTAGCAGGGGCATGGGGGTTTCCCGCCAAGCAACTCAGTTGTGGTCCTGTCTCTCACCAAGGGTAGTGTCAGATTCCCTGGGTTAGGGGCTCAGTCCCACAGGACTGCCCCCACGCCCTTCAGACGCCAGTCCCCAAGAGCAGGCTGTCACCCGAGCTCTTAGGCTCCAGATCAGAGGTTTGGAATCGAGTAATTTGCTAGTGGGGCTCACAGAACTCAGGGAAATGTTTTACTTACCAGACCGCTGGTTTCTTATTAAAGGACACAGCTCAGGAACAGCCGATGAAGAAGACGCACAGGGCCGCACCACTCTCCCGAAATCTCCAGATGTTCACCGACCCAGGAGCTCTCCAAACCCTGTCCTTTGGGAGGTTTATGGAGGCTTCACTGCATAGGCATGATCGATTAAACCACTGGCCTTTGGTGATTGACCCAACCTCTAGCCCCTCTCCTCTCTTCTCCTGGAGGTCAGGGGTGTCACTGAAAGTTCCAACCCCCTCATCAGTCACAGGGTTGATTTGTTGACCCTCCAGGTGGCTGAATTCACCAGATCCCAGTTGTGGCTAGAATTGCCTCATCAACATCACAAAAGGCACCTTTCATTGCTGTCCTCACTCTGGAAAAGCCAGCATTTTAGGAGCTCTGTGGCAGAAGTAGGGACAAGGACCAAATATATCATTCTTTTCTTTAAGATTTTTTTAATTTTTTACTGTTATGTTAATCACCATACATTACATCATTAGTTTTTGATGTAGTGTTCCATGATTCATTGTTTGTGCATAACACCCACTGCTCCACACAGA
Source organism: Callorhinus ursinus (assembly GCF_003265705.2). Taxonomy (NCBI): domain Eukaryota; kingdom Metazoa; phylum Chordata; class Mammalia; order Carnivora; family Otariidae; genus Callorhinus; species Callorhinus ursinus. The sequence goes on from NW_027397090.1 coordinate 18,522,306, forward strand.
ACGTGCCCTCTTTAATACCCATCACCAGGCTAACCCATCCCCCCACCCCCCTCCCCTCTAGAACCCTCAGTTTGTTTTTCAGAGTCCATCGTCTCTCATGGTTCGTCTCCCCCTCCGACTTACTCCCCTTCATTCTTCCCCTCCTGCTATCTTCTTCTTTTTCTTTTTTCTTAACATATGTTGCATTATTTGTTTCAGAGGTACAGATCTGTGATTCAACAGTCTTGAACAATTCACAGTGCCCACCATAGCACATACCCTCCCCGATGTCTATCACCCAGCCACCCCGTCCCTCCCACCCCCCACCACTCCAGCAACCCTCGGTTTGTTTCCTGAGATTACCAAATATATCACTCTTATGATGAATGACAATATTACAGTATCAGTACGAAGGGCCGCCACAGTTGAGACAGAGGGACAGGGTACGGGTCAGTATTTCAGCACGCTGTACGGCCATTCCCCTCCCTGGGGAATCATGGGCCAGCAGGTGTTGCGTGGGAGCAGAGCTCCACAAGCACCCAGCTGCCCCCCAAAAGCCAGTGGGACTCAAGGGGCTCCGGGGTCCGGAGGGACAGATCAGGGTGCTGGCGGGCGGCTTGTGGATAAAGACAGAACAGAGTACCCTTCTTGCTTGCCCTTCTTGTCATGGTTTTCTACCAGCCAGTTCTGGTAGACCAAGACGAAGAAACCCAAGCTCAGAGAGCCGCAGGAGGTAACTCGGAGACGGAGAGAGATTGACAGCGAGATGCAGAGACGGAGACGTGTGCGTGTGTATGGGGCAGCGGCAGGTCCCCGCCAGGCCGCACCTACCCTGGTGTTTGAAGGGAAGGCAAATGTGAGTGAGCTCCCCCTGCCTGGGCCAAGGCACCTGCCCCATGCAGCTGGGCTGCTGTGGGGACACGCACATGTGGGGTAGAGACCCAGCTGCCGGAACACAGTGGCCATCCCTCCCCTGAACAATGACCTTGACTCCCCCAGGAGCGGGCACCCCATAGATTCACCAGGCGGTCCGCCCCTCTCTCGCTGCGCAGGCATGGCAGACATCCAGCCTCGCCTCTCTGCTATCTCTGCTTCTTTCACCTCAAACACACTCCCCTCTCCTGCTGGAACCTTCTGCTCAGAGCAACAAGACAAGACGTGCATTCCCTGCTCACGCCCCGCTGGTCCATGGTCTACTTCCCCAGGCCTCCTTCCCCAAAACTCGAAGTTTCCAGCCCGAGATGCTAAGAGGGAAGCATGCCTCCTGGAGGCTGCCAACTCCCACGCTGGCTTCCTGCCCAGGGGCAGGACAGTGATGAGAGCGAGCAGCTGGGTAAAAGCCTCTGGGCTTAGGAGCATGCCCTCTGACCTCAGAGCAAGCCATGGTTTAGGACTGGAAAGGAAGGTGGGAATCCTACTAAGAAGCCCCCCCATCTCTCCGGGGTCGGGGAGCACTGCAGAGGCTTTGTGTCACCCCCTCATGGTTGCCACCAGAACCTAGGAGAGAAGGGATGTCTCCGCAGATGCGGAAAAACACTCTTCCTTTCTCTCTGTGTGTCCCTCTCTTGTTGTTTTATTGTTTTTGGCCAGTGGGGCTTCAGCAGACCTACACTGCTGCTCATCTGAGGACAAAGCGCTTACTCAATACATTTTATTTTTTGGAAAGGCATTCTGAGAAATATTTTTGGCGGGGGTTTGGGGGGAGGTACCCAACGAAATGTGATAGATTTACACTAAGAAATTGAAAGAAGAAATGATCTGAATGAGTTAGATTCACAGTTTCCAAATTGCATTTCCTTTTTCCTCATCCCCGTCAGGGTGTGTGTTAACTAAATTGGCAGCAAGCAGATTTAGGCTTTGGGGTAGAAGATAAAGCTGGAAGGAAGCTTTGCTGTTAGGGCTGCAAGTGGCCCATTGATACTCTTGTCTATTTCTGGAAACTCGCATTGTTGAAATGCCTCCAGCTCTCATTCCAGCGCCATCTTTCCGGAAACATACATTTTTGTGTGGGTGGTATCCAAGTGCTTTTTATTATGAATTCATCCATTCAGCAAATATGAACAGAGTGCCTCTGACCACTGGCATTCCAGCCGGCCTCTCCTCGGAGCATGGTGTGTGATGAGGAAACCTACAGCACGTGGGTTTACAACCTTGGCTGCACATCTGAAATGGAAAACCTCATGGCCATGTCAATATGTAGACAATCCCACTTCTGAGTATAGACCCAGAATAACGAAGCAGGGAGTATTCCAGTTGCTTGTATGCCCACGTTTGTAGCAGAATTATTCACAATAACCGGAAGGTAGAAACAAATGTCCACTGACAGATGAATGGAGAAACAAAATATGGCATATACACCCAATGGGACGCGATTTGGCCTTCAAAAGGCAAGAAACTCTGACACCTGCTACAACATGGGTAAACCTTTAAAACGTTATGCTGAGTGAAATAAGCCAGACACACACACACACACACACACACACACACACACACACACACGCCAAATACTGTAGGATCCCACTTACATGAGGCCCCTAGAGCAGAGTCGCAGAGAACGTAGATGGTGAGCACAGGGGCTGGGGCAGGGGATGAGGAGGTGTTCAATGGGGATGCAGTTCCAGTTTGTCAAGACGAAAAAGTTCTGGTTGATGGATGGTGTTGATGATTGCACAATGTAATTGTTTCTAATGCCTTTGGACTCTACACTTACACGTGATTAAAATGGTAAATTTTATGTTATGCATATTAGAGCACAGTTTTTAAAAATCCCTTGAGGCCCTATCTCAGACCAATGTGGTCAGTATTCCTAGAAGCAGATCCCAGACACTGGGTCCACTGCACAGCTGGGACCGAGCTGAAGTTCAGGCGAGTCGGGTGCTCTGCTATGGATATCCCAGCTTGCCACGCACGAGGCTTCAACAGAGCGCCCATTGCTCGTCTTGAAGAAGCTGGTGTCCTGAAAATACGGCAAATAGAGAAATTCTGATTACTTCTCCAGATGGCGTGCGGAAGTACTGAGGTTCTCTCTGGGGTCCACTTCTATTCAATGGACATCTGAATTCACAGGGCTGTCTAAGCTCAGTTACTGGTGCTCGTTTCACGTAATGCATATGTGTTGATACCATCATGGGCCTGGCGCTCTGCTAGGGGCGGGGCTACGACATTGAATAAAATCTTCCAAGTCCTCACTCTTTGAGGATCTTCCAACCTAGTCAGAGAGACACACACAATTTACTAAATATACAAAATTTATTTTATATATGTGGGTTTTGCTATGGAAAAAAACTGAGCACAGTCGTGGGGGGTTAAAAGGGTGGGAGCGGGGTGGCTTAAGGGGTGGTTTACCATTTTTAAAAGAACTTAGCTCACTGGATACAGGAGAACTGTGTTCTACAGGTAATTTGTCAATTTGGAGGAGGGGTGGGCCACTCAGCAACTACTTTACCTTATTCCAGGGTTAAAAAATCAGTAAATGCATTGTAGATAATGAGACCTGGGTTTCTTGCCATAGAGAAAGAAATTACAGATAAGCAAGGGGCTGGATGCTAGAATGAACCTTGTTCTTTTGGATTAGAATCGGAGATGTCAGCATGACCTCCTGCTTATTTTAATCTGTGCACGAATCAGTAGACACAGAAATAAATGTGTGTGCATACATGGGTTAATATGCACACACATTTTTTTTCTGTTTCTGCCTGCTAAGAGGGCCCAGCAATAAGTACGCGCAGCACCTGGAAAGTGCTCTCTAACTCCTTTCTCCAATAAGAGGAAACAGGGCACCTTGGAGAAATGGTTGATTCCAGGACTGGGACAGGAAAAGCATAAGATGAGCTTGGGACATCTTGTGACTAAAAAGGAAGGAAGTGATTTCTTAAAAATTGGGGGTGGGGCGGGGCAGGGATGGAGGCTGGTAGACAGGAACCGACCCAAAGGGCTCCCAGCAGTGCAAGCTGGAACAATTGCAGCCACAAAGATAAACCGTGGTTGTGTTGGAGTCTACCCCAAAGGACGACACAAACAGGTGTGAGTCCATCCTGACATGAGGAAATGATTGCACGCGGGAATGAAATGGGACAGGTCAAGTAATTCCAGTCGAGATGCAGGACCGAGAGCACAGGAATCACTGGGAACACCCCAGGGGTAACAGCTGCGGGCAAGGTGGGAGCTTTGAGGGAAAGCAGGATATCGACAGAGCCTCAAAGCCCCTACCCTCCAAAAAAGCTCCTAGGCCCTCTGTTAGCTTTACCATCCATCCACAGGTTCTTCTGCATCCCTCCCCCCAGGAAGCCAAGCTGCGTTGTCCTCTGAGGAAGGAAAAGGTGGTGACTTTACAATGGAGAGACCCGGCGGACCACCTGAGCCAGGTGATCAAGGTAAACATCCCAGGTGACAAGTGGCAATGACATCACACACCCCTTGAAAGGATGAGATGATGCACACATATCACCTCCATGGCATTCTCCCCAAATTCATCACTTCCATGTAATCATGAGAAAGCACCTGACATGCCCAGTTTGGGGGAAATCTTCCAAAATAATTGGCTAGTGCTATTCAAAAAGGTCAAGGTCATGATGAACACTGAGGAACTGTCATGGACTGGAGATTTTAAAGAGAATGATGCCTAAAGCGATATGGTGTCTAGTGGGAAATGTGGTGAAATCTAAAGAGCCTGCACTTTAGTTAATAGTGTGGTGCTGTGGGTCTCCGCATGTACCCGGGATAGACGCACTATGCTTTTGTGAGACCTTGACTTTAGGGGAAGCTTGGTGAAGGATCCTGAACTCCTGGGACCATCTTTGCAACTGCTCTGTAAATTTAAAATAATTTCAAAATAAAATGTTAGATTAAAATTTTCAAAAGAAGCCATTGGCCTTCTACAACCTCAGACGTCATGTTTAACAGGCGGGCAATTGCCTCAATGAGGCCCAGACCTTCCACGTAGGAAAGCACAAAGGCTTGATTCTGGGTGGCTTTCAGTGACATGAGGCCAGCCTGACCACCGCTTGGTGGCTTTTAGTGACAAAGGCTGACCACCATCCCTTTGGGGAGTTGGGGACAGTAATGGAGGTTGAGGAGCAGGGTGTCATATCTCAAGGCTGAATGGTGGCTGAATCACAGCTTCTTCCACTGGTGAATTCCAATAGACCGAACACAATGCATAGATTATTCCTTTGTCTGGAGAAGAATCGGCTCAGATGCAGACACCTGCTAGCTCAAGCTGATCACAGTTCCCAACTGGCTGGTTCTGGATTCTTAACACTGCTGCTGGGGATCAACTGGGTCACCATTTGAGCTTTGCATCTTTATTTGCCTCTCCCTCTGACCCAGTGTCCACACTTGAGCTGGAGCAATCTTTCACACAGTGAAGAGTATGCCCAGATGCACACTGTCTGCTGGTAGAGATGCTCTTGCCCATCAAGTTGGAGAACGGAGGACTTCTGCTACTTTACACTCCGATGTGGTTGGCATGATAACTTTTAAGACAGACCATCAGTTTTATCTACAAAGACCTCGCGTACACACGACTTTGTAGAAGACTGTGGAGGGAGGGGGCAGCAGGTAGGTTAGGGAAAGGGCTTTTATGACCTTCCAAGAAACCCACTGATGATGCTAGGACTCAGCAAGGTTTCCCCTTTCTTCTTTCTAAAGACATTTTTAATGTATTCATGAGTGTGTGTGTGTGTGTGTGTTTGTGTGTATGTGTGTGTAGAATGTAGTTGTAGACCCTAACATCAGTGCCTATAGTGGAAGGGGCCCTGGACAGTAACCGGGAGACCTGGTTCTCCCCCAGCTTCACTACAAACCGTATCTCTGGATAAACACCTGACTCTGTCTAGGTCCCATTTCCTAACCTATTAACTAGGGGGGGTTGAACAATAACAACTTCTAGAACTTTCATCTTGTTGTCCCAGTGACAGGACTCGACAAAATGGGAAATGGAAGACCCCTGAGCATATGAAGTCTATCCACCATGCTACCTGAGTTAGCTCAACACAAACACAGAACAGAGGTGGGGTTACTGTAGGGGGTTCTCCATGCACAGGCTCTCAGTGAGCCCAAGATGAATGTTGACCGAACATTTATAAAATGGTTCCAGATGGTGTCAACAGCCATCTCTTTCATAAATGGGAATGTGTTGTGTGCATTTGGACCCCGTGGGCCAGCTGACTGCTGTCTGACCATACCACCTGAGTAATGCCAGGCCCTTTGGTTTCAAAGAATATGGGTCCAAATCGGAATGATCAGCTGAGGCCCCCTTTCTTTTCCAAGACAAAAAGCAGTCCTCTAATTATAGCAGACCACAAAGGAAAATCTGTGTAATTAATTCACTTGAAAATTAGCTACCTCTCTTCCCAGGACACACAGTGGAAGGCTTTGTGCTCTGGTAACCATCCCATCCCCATCCTGATGACCAGGGCTCCAGAGGGACACACCTTGCAGCCACGTTCTGCTGGGTCATGCTGCCACCCAACTCCACATGGGCTGGGGTGACCTACATGGGTGAACAAATGTGAGGGACAGGGACCCGGCTGGGAAAGCAAGGTGCGGCCAGCCTGGCTGTTGAGCAGAGAGGTGCTGGATAAAAAGCAGCAGAACCAAAGACACTTTCTCATGACCTGGTCTACCTTCATCACAATGTGAACTCTTGCTCTTACCAAGGGGCTCAAGGACGCTCTCTGACATCAAACACGGCTCAGACAGTAAAAGCACATTTTGACAAATACAAGGAGAAACAAACCAAAACCACTCTTGGATTTAATTGCTCATAAAACACAGAGGGATTGAGAAGATTAAAAGGGAAAAATGTCTGAGCAAAATAAACTTGGAGCTAGTAAATACAGCACATGCAGAAACTGTTTGAGATATTGGAAACAAAACTAGGAGGGTCAGATCACCCAGCCCTGCTATGAGGTCTCTTATCTCAGGCACAGGGAGTCAAAGGCACTGTGCACTGCCCATCTGACCCAGGACAGCCCCAGCCCGGGCCCCAGGGGGCAGAAAGGCCCTCCAGCAGTGCAGTCCACAGGGCACAAGAACATTTCCAAATGTGCCGGGACAGCTTTGCACAGCCCCCGACACCTGCAAATCATTTGCGTTGGCTACGTTCCTATTGGCTTATGGCCCTTCTCATAAGACAAGAGAGGATCCAATCAACTGCAGCCTGAAACAGGAATTATGTAAAAAAGTTAGGAGAATTTCTGGATTTGGAGCTCACACCTCAAATGAGCCTCTTTTGAAATATTGGCAGCCTTCTTAGACATTGTCCAATGTGTCTGACATTTGAATTTCTAATGTAGGCCTCACATATTGGGGCTCACTAGCCTTCATCAATATTTTAACCATTCTGGAAGGGGAAGTGGAGGGCATTTCCCCCAAATCCTTCAAGACATACTATTTTATCAATTCTTTACTCAGAGAAATTACACCAAGAAATCATTGCCTTTTTACAGTTCAACCCTGGTTAATGGCAAACATACAGATTCATTCTGGACGAAGCCTCAAACTGCATCGTGGAAAAGCTTGAACACGCTGTCCTCAGGGATGTTAATATTTACCCTCAGAAAATCCCATAGCCCCCTTGGGCATCCCGAGTTAGCTAAAACCGTATGGCAGCCTACCTTTGCAAATGAATTTTGTTTTTAAAGATTTTATTTATTTATTTGAGAGAGGGAGAGAGAGAGAATGAACTGGGGGAGGAGCAGAGGGAGAAGGAGGAACAAACTCTGCGGAGCAGGGAGCCCGATGCGGGACTCGATCGCACGACCCTGGGATCATGACCCGAGCCGAAGGCAGACGCTTAATGAGTGAGCCACCCAGGCGCCCCACAAATGAACTTATTTTATCAACGTTTTCCCGCAACAAGAAGGAAACTAGACACAAAATAACAACATAGATAGTCAATAGAGTTGCTCAAAACCGATTCTAAAAGCGGGTTAAAGGCAGCTACGACTGCTCTCGTGGTCAATGCCCTCACCTGTCACTTGCTCGGGACACTGCACTGCCGTGTTAGTGTCTGTCCGCAGGGAGGTGGCTTGTCGAGACTCTAAACTACCAGTGGGGCAAGATGGAGTTCGAGGTCATCAGAACCTCCCCCAGAACAACACACTCACATCATTCTATCGTGTTTTCTTCCTAGCAAATCTCAGATATTTATTCTACTGTGTGGGTTAAAATTATTCTACTTTAAACTCAGGACCGCCTATCTTGTCCCGAAAGTAGCCTAATGAGACATGGGAGTTCTGGCTGAAATTGCTTTTGATCATAAAGAACAACCCACAAAAAGGACGCTGAAGCGCAGCATTCAGGTTTAGGTTGTTGACCGTTTCGTTTATGTCCCCTTACAAATGTCACCTCTCACCATGTGACTCCCTCCACTTTATAACAACTATTTCTTAGACTTGAAGAAGCAGTTCAGTATTTATTTCTAGGAACATTTTTGTTTGTTTGTTATTTTATTTTTTATTTTAAGTTTTTATTTAAATTCTAGTTAGTTAACATATATGGTAAAATGGTTTCAGGTGTAGAATTTAGCGATTCATCAGTTACGTACAACACCCAGGAATCATCACAAGAGCCCTCCCGAATGCCCATGACCCAATTACCCCATAAGTTAGAGTGAGAGTTCCTAAGTTAGAGTTCCTTTGTGTGCTCCTTTAGTTACTTTACCTTTACTTACTTCTATCCCACTTCTTTTTTTTTATTAAATGCACGTTTTGTTTTGCTTTGTTTTTAATTTGACAGAGAGAGAAAGACAGGGAGAGAAGAACACAAGCGGGGGGAGGGGCAGAGGGAGAAGCGGGGCTCGATCTCAGGACCCTGGGATCATGACCTGAGCTGCAGGCAGACGCTTAACCACCGAGCCACCCAGGCTCCCCTTCTATCCCACTTCTTAACATCATTTTGTTATTGGCAATTTACTTGTCTATCTTGACCACCATTTTAGTGGAAGTCCAAAGATAGATCATCTGTTTCTGGAAAGTTCTCTCATAGATGCCTCCGAGCAGTGGCCGGAAAGCCCCACAAAGGTGGCTGTCTTGTCCGCCATACTCACTGAGTGATCTCCTGACACATGACAGACACTCGCCAGATTTTTGCCAATGAATCGGTGAGTTTCAGTTCAGTGGGATAAGTGTAATGATACAGATCTCTGGAAGGAGAGGCTTTCCCACTACAGCAGACTTGGCAGCCTACAGCCCACTGCCCTCCTTTGCATTCCCGCCAGCCAAGAATGGCCTTTACATTTCCGAATGGTTTTTTTAAAAATCAAAATTTGAACATTTCATAACATGTGAAAATTCTGTGACATTCAAATTTTTGTGTCTGTAAACCAAGTTGGCTGGAGGCAGCCATGCTCTCCCCCTCTCCCTGGTGTGTGTGGTCTGTGGCTGCTCACAGCTGGACTGCACCAGCGGTTCTGCGCCAGCCGTGGGCTCTCCTGGCCACGCACGGTTGCCTACTTCTGATCGCAGCCATGCCCTTGTACCTCCGAGGCCTTCCCAGTGCCACCTGTCCCGCCACACTGCCACGTTTTGTTAATTTAACGTCAGTGCGCTTCAGCATGCCAGCCCAGGGACGGGGAGAGACGTGGACACCAAATGCCATGCTTTCCAGGCACGGGGGCGTGCGGATGATTTATGAGTCAATCATGTTACGGCAGTGCTAAACCGGACATTATACACCAACATTACCGGGTGAGGCGCTCATCACCATATTCCCAACCACCACAGAAAAGTTAGAGCATTTAGAATGGGTTACCTGTCCGCAGAATTTTTCAAAAATATTATCATGTCTCTCTCATAGATAGACAGATGGACAGATAGATGGTTATAGATATGGCTAACACCAATCTACATTTCAAAGTGGCTCATTTGACTCAACAAGAAAAGCCATTTACTGATGTTCACTTAATGACAGGTTTTTGTTTTGTTTTTTTTTGGTTTTCTTTGCAGCAGTTGAAGAAATATGTCCAGAAAACATGAACCTACTTAGACTACTAGTGTTTCAGCAAGAACACTGGTTCAAAGATTTGAGGACATTGAGAGAAACCTCAATAGTCAGTTTAAAAGCAAGGCATGATGAGCGCTGGGTGTTACAGGCAACTAATGAATCACTGAACAGTATGTCAAAAATTGATGATATCCTATATGTTGGCTAACTGAACTTAATAAAAAAAACAAAAGCAAGGCAAAATTATAGAACTATTATAAACAATTATACAAGGCAAAATGATAAACCATTAGATGATGATATAAGAAGTTGTCTTTAAAAATAATAATAATAATAATAATAATAATAATAATAAAGTTGTCTTTATCATTCTGGAGATGGAAAAGCTTTTTTAAACTAGACTCAAATATCACAAGCCCATAAAGGGAAAGATCTGAAGTTTCTGCATTAAATTAAAAAACTTAGATCATTCAAAATACATTATAATTTCATAATGAAAGAATGCAAACTAAAATTACACCTATTAGATTGGCAAAAATCCTAAATTTCACATCTCACCAAGATGGCAAGATTGGGAGGAAATGGGCTTCTGCTTTCACGACTGGTAGGAAAATAAATCGGTCTGGCCAAATCATGTAAGAAAGTGAATTTCGCTGCATCTCTAAAAATTTCATAGCATTTTTATTTCTGGGATTTTAGCCCTCCATTATTTGTACAAAATGTTTTTACTTGAGCTTTTTAACAGTGGCAGAAATTTTAAACAACCTATAAAGGGGCTTTGTCAGATGAATTAGTGTATACACATAAGAAGGAATGACTGAATAATATGATTATAAAGTTTGTTAAAGTTATGTGTTAAAATAGGTAAAGCTTCAAAATATATAGTTAGGTGAAAAAAGAGCAAGGTTGGGGATCATTCATATAGCATGTCCACAATAGGGAGGGAAGCATGAGAAATAAAATAATAGAGCAACTTCTGTTTTCATGTGTATTAAAGTATCTAAAAAGACACATAGGAAACTGACAGGGTTCACTTTTCTGCTCACCTGCTTGCTGCGGGATTCTACACAGCGGTGAAAATGAAGTCTAGTTAAAGCCGCAACGCAGTTGATTCCCACAAAGACAATTTTGAGCATGAAGGTAAGTCATAAATGCCTGCTGTAGGATCGTATTTATATAAAATTCAAAAATATTCAAAGCCAGACAGTATGATTTCTCAGGGATACACCTGTACATAGTAACATTTTAAAGAAAAGGAAGTGAAAAGCAAAAAAAAAAAAAAAAAAAAAATCAGGATAGTGGTTAGCTCTGAGGGAAAGGGAAGTGAGAAGAGATGTGTCTGAGATGGGGTGGCGTCAGAGGGGTGCTTGCGGGACCCCGCAAATGTGACGGCCACCATCTGGTCCCGAACCGACTGATGGGAGTGCGTTGTGGGTTGTCGCACTACCCTTCACAACTTGAACACTTGTGATCGTTTATTCTATCCATTATTTATTAAAACTACTGAATTCTGAATTCGCCAATGGCGCTAGCCAATCTTACCTTACCGGGATAAAGCCTGTCTGTTTATGGAGAATTATCCTTTTAACATAGCATTGAATTCTGTATTCTTGTCTTTAACTTAGAATTCTGGCACCTGCGTTCAAAAGTCAAAGGTGGTGTCTACTTACCAGGATTATCATCTAGAGCTTCTGGTATTAAGATTATGACTAACTTCACAAAATAAAGTTGAGTTTTCAATATTTTTGTGATCTGGAATTACTTCACCACACAGGGATTATCTAAACTCTTGTTGTCTTCTTTCTTTTTTCTTTTTTTCTTAAAGTAATGATAGACCTTGTCTGTTTTAAAGGTTCTTCTATCCTAAAATAAAATAGAAGCAAATGAGTATTCAAATAACTTAGGGATTTTTTTGTGAGTATCACGTAATTGAGGAAGTTTTTGATACTGTTTGTAAAGTGTAAGCATTTTCTAACACTTGGCCCCGTGAGCGTGTGAATGAAGTTGCTTCTGAAAAAGAACCCACGGGTGGCATGGGACTTCGAGGCCGCTCCGCCATCCCTGCTCCGTAATGGACTTAGGCAAGCACTTCATGGAGAACATTCCCGGCTGTGGGCAGAACACAGCTCTCCGTCAGCACACTCACCATGCAGTGAGTTCCAGAGTGCCTCTGTCCACCTGCCAACGGAGCTATGTGAGAGAATGTCTGGGTGGAGCGGGTTGAATGATGACCCCTCCCGATCTACATCCCAGTTCCTGGACCCTGGGGCCCTGGTCCCTTATTTGTGAAAAGGTCTTTGAAAAGAGAGTTAAATGGAGGGCGCTGAGATGAAGAGATCATCCTGGGTCATTGGGCAGGCCCTAAATCCAATGACAAATGTCCTCATAAGAAACAGAGGTAGGGAGGCCGTGGAAACAGAGCTGAAGGCAACATAAAACCAGGGGTAGAAGTTGTGGTGTAGCCACAGGTCACAGAAGCTGGGGACCGACAGACGCCGGAAAAGGCAAGGAAGCGCGTCTCCCCTAGAATCTCTGGAAGCAACGTGGACCTGATGACTCCTTCACTTAATAATTTGGCCTCCAGAACCGTGAGAGAATGAAGCGTTGTTGTTTGAAGCCGCCCAGGGTGCGGTAATTTGTTACAGAAGCTACGGGATTCTAAGGAAAAAAAATTTTTTTTTTTTGGTATCAGGAAGCAGTGTGCTTCTGTAACAACTATCTGAAAATGTGGACTTGATTTTGGCATCAGGCAGTGGACAGAGCGTTTCTGGGTTTTCTTTGCGGCTTATAGGGGAAGGCAAGGGGAAAGAGATTGGCTGAACAGAGAACCAGTGGGCTGAAGGGAATCGAAAGCAGATGATATGAGAAACTTGCAGGAGCTGCTCCTCTGAGGAGGTCTGCTGCTAACAAAGCACACAGTGGAGACACGTCCCAGGGAGCAGCTGGGCACCCTTCCCCAGAAGAGATGACGCATCTCACAGGTCCACTCAATCATCTCGGCAGAGCCAGGAATGGAGATTGCATCACTCAGGAAATCTCTATGGAAGACGCTCTTGTCCCATGGGGTGGAGCCCCCGTGAGGTACGCGGGGACAGACGTGGGGACCCACCAGGTGCTCGACACTGTCACATCAGCAGAAACACTGACGGCTTCGGTTGAAGGGGACAAAATGAAGGAAGGCGGTTAGACTTCTGGGATTCTACTGGTGGGCTACCTGGGGGCAAACATGTGCTTCTCTTCAAGAGAAGGTCGGATGGCCCTGAGAACAGATGATGGAGCCGTGGGTGAAGAGAACAGATAGATATCAAGCAGCAGAAGACTGATTATCCCCAGGCCTTGAAGCCTAGTGAAGTTCTCCCTGCTGGATTTCGATGTTCCCCAGGACTGGTGACTTCCTCCTGCTTTCCAGTTTCTCCCTTTTGGGATAGGACTGTCTGACTGCCGTCCTGGGCTGCCCCACCTTTGTACTGTGGAAGCAGACGGCTTGTTTTCTAGTGTGACAGGTGCAGAGATGGAGGGAATTTTGCCCGGCATGGGTTATACTGAGAGCCTCCCCCGTTCCTGATTTAACCGAGCAGCTGATGAGATCTGGGACTTTTGAGCTGATGGCGTTTACATAAGATTTTGGACTTAGAGTCCATATTTTAATGGGTCGAGACTTTTTGTGATGTGGGGATAAGATGAATGTCTGTTGCATGGGGGACAGATGTTAATGTGGGGGGACAGGTGTGCAGACTGTGGGGTGGAGTGGTGGCCTCCAAAAAGGTAAGTCCATATCCTAATGCCCGGAACTTGTGAACGGGAGCTTGTTTGGAGAGAGGGTCTTTGCAGGTATAATTAAAGCTCTTGAGATGAGAAGAGCATTCTCAGCCATCTAGGTGGGTACTGATTCCAATGACTCCAAGTGTCCTTGGCGCGGATGGACGAGAAAGCAATATGATGAAGGAGGCAGAAATCGGAGTGATGTGGCCAAGAAGGCTGAGGAACCTCAGAAGCTAGAAGAGATAAGGATCCAAATCTCCCCTGGAACTTCTGGAGGAAGCGCAGCTCTGTTTTGGCAGCCAGAATTGCGAGAGGATGAACTGGTATTGTCAGCCTCTAAATGTATGGCCATTTTGTATGGCAGCTCCAGGAAACCAACACACTTAGGAAGTGCTGTCAAGTTGCAAGGAGGAGACCTGCAGGTCACTAAGGCACCCTAACCCTGAGAAGCGGCTCCCACATGGCAGCCTTTCTAATGCAGCGACCGTAGGTCCCAGCTCACCGTGAACTGTCCTGGGGGTGTTTCCAGTGCAGAAGAAAGAAAACTCTTCCCCTAATACTGTAATTATCTTACCTTTAAACATATTCAATCAGCGAACTAAAATCACATTGCAGGGCGCCTGGGTGGCTCAGTTGGTTAAGCGACTGCCTTCGGCTCAGGTCATGATCCTGGAGTCCCGGGATCGAGTCCCACATCGGGCTCCCTGCTCAGCAGGGAGTCTGCTTCTCCCTCTGACCCTCTTCCCTCTCGTGCTCTCTATCTCTCATTCTCTCTCTCAAATAAATAAATAAAATCTTAAAAAAAAATAAAATAAATAAAATCACATTGCAGGCACTGAACAGTAGCATAAAAATAATAATCACATTATTGGGTTTATTTGATTTTAATTATTTAGATATTAATTTTCATGCACATATATGTTAAAGAAAACAAAACTCAAAGGAGAATATGGTCCTCTATCACATCAGATAAGATGCTCCATATCAATGTTTTGCAATACTTAGAATATTTTGGGAAGAATATCCAACATTTTGTATGCTCTCTGTGTGTAAATATATATATATATGCATATATATATATATAATGCTTACTATTTTGGGAAGAATATCCAACATTTTGCCAACAAATTTTAAAATGCAAATTAAATGGATTATTTCCTAAAGATATTTAAATTGGCAAAATTAATTACAAAAGTTATACAAAGCCAGAGAAAATGATTAAAATAGAAAAATAAAAAAAAGGAAACGAAAGTCACATGAAAGGTCTATTTTTTTAAACAGAACCCAGGCCAGATTATTTTAATGTTGGTTTCTGATTCTTACAAATTTTCAAGGAACAGATACTTCTTATACTTATTATATTATATAAATTTCTCTCTATATATAATAAATTATATAAATGCACACATGCATATGAAGATAGAGATAGAGAGAGAGGAAAATCACAAGTTCATTATTTATGAAGCTATCATAATTTGAATAGCAAAAGTACCTGAGGATAGAACACAAAAACAAAATCTATAAGCAAACTCTACATCTTAAAATATATGCAGAAATTATAAACCAGGTGTAAAAATAACAACAAACAACAGTACAGTGAAACAATCATACTTCACGACCGAAAAGGTTTATCCTGGGCATTGAAAGGGCCTCATCATTAGGAATTTTATTCATAAAACCCACTGTATTAAGAGAGGGGAAGATCTTCGTAAGTACCAAAGAAGACGATGGGTACACTTGAACATCTAGTGTTATTGTATAAACCAACTATCAAACCAAGAAATCCGGAATATAAATTCTGCCAAGCATTTGAAGAAGAATTAACACCAATCCTTCTCAGACTATTCCAAGGGGAAGGCTTTGAAGGGGACGGAATATTCCCAGGCTCATTTTGCAAGGCCAGCATTGCCCTGGTATGGTACCAAAGCCAAATGGGGATATTACCAAAAAAAAAAAAAAAAAAAAGAAAATGAAAAGCCAATATCCCTGATGAATATAGGTGCAGAAATTCTCAATAAATACTAGCAAACTGAATTCAACAGTATATTAAAAGGATCATGCACAATACTCAAGTGGAATTTATCCCTGGAGGCAGGAATGATTCAATAGATACAAATCAATAAATGTGATACACTGCATTAATAGAAGGGAAGATAAAAATCATAAACATCTCATTAGATGTGGGGAAAGTATTTGACAAAATACAACATCCTTTCTTTATAAAGATGCTCAAATGTTTGAGTACAGAAGATGCATACCTCAGCATAATGGGGGGCCATATATGACAGGCCCACAGCCAGCACCATATTCAGTGGTGAAACACTGAAAGGTTCTCCCCTAAGATTACAAATGAGATGAGAGTGCCTACTCTTATCACTCCTAGTCAGTGAAGTTCTGGAAGTCTTACGCTGTGCAATGGGCAGCAAAGAGAAATAAACGGCTTCCAAATCCGAAAGTAAAGAGTGAAATTGTCTTTGTTTACAAATGATATGGTTACATATATAGAAAATCCTAAAGGGGCGCCTGGGTGGCTCAGTTGCTTAAGCATCTGACTGTTGATTTCGGCTCAGGTCATGATCTCAGAGTCGTGGGATTGAGCCCCGCATCAGACTGCGCTCAGCAGTGAGTCTGCTTGAGATTCTCTCTCTCCCTCTGCCCCTCCCCCCACTCACATGCTCTCTCTCGCTCTCAAATAAATACTGTTTTTTAAAGAAAGTCCTAGAGACTCTACTACAGGACTCTTAGAACTAGTCAACAAACCTGGTAAAGTTACAGGATAGTTAGTTAACTATCTGAAAAAGAAATAAGACAATCTCATTTACCATTGCATCAAAAGTAGTAAAATACTTAGGAATAAGTTTAACTAAAGAGGTGAAAGATCTGCACATTGAAAAATACAGGACTTTGATGAAAGAAATGGAAGACACAAACAAATAGAAAGATAGACTATGTTCATGCATCAGAAGAATTAATATTGTGACATGTCCATACTACCCAAGCAATCTATAGAGTCAACGCAATCTTTACAAAATTCCAATGGCATTTTTCACAGGGAAAAAAAAATTCCTAGCATTTGTATGGAACCACGAACAATTCTGAATGGCCAGAACAATCCTGAGAAAGAAGGACAGGCTGGAGACATCACATTTACTGATTTCAAAATATATTACAAAACTATAGCAATCAAACAGTGTGGTAGTGGCATAAAAAATAGACACATGGACCAATGGGGACAGCATCAAGAGCCCAGAAATAAACCCTCATGTATGTGATCAGCTGATATTTAAGAAGGGACCCCAGAATACTCAATGGGGAGAGAACAGGCTCTTCAATGAGTGGTGCTGGGAATATTGAACAGCTGCATGCAGAAAAATGAAACTGGACCCCTAACTTATGTCACTCACAAAAATTAACTTGAAACGGATTAAAAACCTAAACATGAGTCCCGAACTGTAAAACTCCTAGAAGAAAGCACAGGGAAAAAGCTCTTTTTGGCAAAATTTTTTAGTATGACACCAAAAGCATGAGCAACAAAGGCAAAGATTAAGAAGTTGGACTATATCAAACTAAAAAGCTTTTGCCCAACAATCAACAATCAACAGAATGAGGGGACAACCTAGGGAATGGGAAAATGTATTTGCAAATCACATATATGATGAGGGAGTTAATATTCAAAATATATAAAAAATCATACAACTCAATACCCCAAACTACCAATCCAATTTAAAAATGGGCAGAAGAACTGAATAGACATTTTTCTAAAGAAGACATACAGAGGGCCAACAGGTACACTGAAAGGTATTCAGCATCACTAATCATCGGGGAAATGCAAAATCAAAACAGCACTGGGAGGTCACCTCACACTTGTTAGAATGGCTATCATCCAAAAGACAAAAGCTAATAGGCGTTGGCAAGAATGTGAAGAAAAGGGAACTTTGCTGCCCTGTTGATGGAAATGTAAGTGGGTGTGGCCACCATGGAGAGCAGTATGGACATTCCTCAAGGAATTAAAAATAGAATTACCATGCACTTGTGGTCAGCACAGCATAACACACAGAGTTGTCAAATCACTATACTGTATGCCTGAAACTGGTATGTGGAATCTTAAAAAGCCAAACTCATAGAAACAGAGTAGAGTAGTGGTTAACAGGGACTGGTAAGTTAGTGACCCGGGCTGGAAAGGAGATGCCATTCTTAACTACTCTGCAGCAACAGACATGCATCCTGCATGAGTCCATCGATGTGAAACTCTAGGACGTGCAACATTTTTTGGTGACTGAAAGCATGTTAGTGTTTGCCTGGGGACGGGGAGGGGGGCAGGGCCAGGAGGAAGGATTACAGGGAGCACAGGAAACTTTTGGGGGTGATGGGTGTGTTCACTATCTTGACTGTAGTGCTGGGTTCACAGTTGTACATATAGGCCAAAATTTTTCCAGGTGTATACTTTAAATATTTTAAAGCAGTTTATTGTATGCTGATTAGATTTCCATAAAGCTGTTTAAAAAAAAAACTCCATCACTGCCAAGATCATGTCGTTGGATTTTCTGTGTCTCTTCTTTTAAAAGAAATAAAAATGTTGCAGAAACATCCCCACCCTCGCTCCGCTCTCTCTTACTCCCTTCCCCACATCACTGCCCAGAAGCAAGGTCTGTCAAGATGCCAGGACACTTCCCATGGAGGATTGTATGTATTTCCGGGGTGTGTGTGTGTGTGTGTGTGTGTGTGCACGCGCTTGTGTGCATCCATTTAATTCATTTATTTTCTTTTCTGAGTTCAGAATATTTGCATAAACATTATCATATTGGGAAAAATGCCTAATCTGTAATCACTGAAAAAGAAAAAGACACATTTCTCTTCTTCCCTCTTCTTTCCAGCCTCGGTGTACAAGCTGCTACCCTTGGATTGCTTTTCACACACACTTGGACTATGATCATTGTTTCTTGAATGCCATCCTGCCTCCTCCTTTGCTGGATACCTCATTTGTGTGGTTTTTGCTACCATATATTCTCAAGAAATCTTATTTTCAGGAAGGTGCATGGATGAGAAGTAAACTTTGCAATGCATTCTTGCATGTTTGAATGTGCCTTTTTTATTTTGTACTCACATTTGATTATAGCTTGGCTGGGAATAGAATTTTAAGCTCTAAATCATCTTCCCAAGAACATTCAAGCCATTCCTCCAACACCTTCGGAAAACTAGTGCTGATGGAAACCCTTCTGTCGGAATTGGTCTTCTTCCCTCATAGCTCATATGCCTTCAGCTTTTGGAAGCTGTTAGCGTCTTTGTTTTATTCCTAGTTTTCTGAAACTGCTCTTGCTTTCTCTCTCTTGTTCCTCACCTCTTTGTTCTGGGAAATTTCACCAAATCTTTCCTTTAGTTAGTTCTGTTAGATTGTTTTATTGAGGTACTATTTTTATTTTGTTGTTTATTGTTGTTGTTGTTGTTGTTGTTGTTGAAGTAGGCTCCACACCCAGTGTAGAGCCCAAAGCGGGGCTCAAACTCACGACCCTGAGATCAAGACCTGAGCTGAGATCAAGAGTCAGATGTTCAACTGACTGAGCCACCCAGGCTTCCCAAGGTGCTATGTTTTTAATTCCATGAATTGAATCTGCTTTTCTGCCTTGTTTTTCTGATAGGATCTATTGATTATATCTTCTGAACATTAATCTATTAACAGATTATATTATATATATTCCATTCCATAATATAATCCAATATAATATAATAATATATATATTACATTCCATAATATACTCCAATAGATTATATTATATATAATCTATTATGGATTAAATCTCTGACTGGAGATTTAAAATTTTCTCTTCTTTTCTTTGGATTGTCTTTGTTTCCTCTGGGGTCAATTCTGTTTGCTTATGCTGCTCTGCTTACCCACCCCACACTTTTTCTTTCTTTTCCCCCCTTGGTTTTGCTCTTGTAGTGTGTATTTGTAGACAAATTGCAGGGCTGATTAGTCCAGCTGGCTCACAAAGATTTCCTCTACCATTAACCACTTTGGCCTCTCCTCCGAAATTGAGGACTTGTTGCAAGCCTGAGTCTAGGTGAGCTATGTCACCTGGCAAGTTTCTCTAAGGATATGTAAACAATGGTGAGGGGAAAGTGGCAGACATCCCCAGGCCTCATATGCCAGAAAAGGACCCTATCTTGAACATCTATTACTTTAGGAGTCCCTATCCTTTCTTATGCAGCTGTTTCTGGCTTCAGCCTGGGAGCAAATACAGGTTCTGGAAAAGAAGACTATGAATCCCCTACTCTATTTTCAGCGTTACCATGAATTTATTTCACTTTATGTATTTCAATCCCAGGATTGTGACCTATCTAAACCACATGCATTAAAATCGTTCTTGAGTTTACTTTTGGGGGAACCCAAACTAAGTTAATCTCCTGAATTCAACACTTGATCATGGAATCTGTAGACTTCCTTTCTTTGGTTCATCAACACTGTGCTGGTAAATATTGTACTCATAACTTGAATTTTTTTAAAGATTTATTTATTTGTTTATTTATTTATTTATTTATTTGACAGAGAGAGACATAGCAAAAGAGAGAGCACAAGCAGGGGGAGTGGGAGAGAGAGAAGCAGACTCCCCACTGAGCAGGGACCCCCCCCCCCAGGCGGGGCTCCATCCCAGGCCCCTGGGATCATGACCTGAGCAGAAGGCAGATGCTTAACGACTGAGCCACCCAGGCACCCCTTTTTTACAGGGAAATAAAATATGTAGACTCCAATACCACCAAAGCACTTCTATCTATTTTGTGACATCTTTAAATGTAGAAAACCTTTACCTGGCTTGAATTATAATCGTTCTTCCTGAACCTTCCATGCGCTAATTCTAAACCTGCCTTCCACGGTGGATTCAGAAGAAATAAATCCATAATCTAATAGCGCCCGGTTACCTTTGACTTCTAGACAACTCTGGTTTTTATGGAAGACTTCCCCCTAAACCCCAATAAGCAGCTAATGAAATGGTGCGCAGCATTCTATCTATCCATTAAATTAATTAAATAATGAGTGACTGAACATCTATTTGGTGCCAGGCAATTTAGGAGATATAAAGAATCCATAACCACAGCCCATGTCATCACAAAGTTTACAGTCTAATGAGAAATACAAGCCAACAATACCTGTGGAGCAGGAGATAAAGGCCATGAGAGAAGACCATGAGCACCTGGGAAGGACACCAGTCCCAGTCGACAGCCAGGGGCAGGGCCCCTGAGAGGATGTGACCTCTGTGCCTTCTTAAATCTTAAAGGGTGGAGACCAGGGCTTTTTATCAAAGGAGCAGGGTCTTTGTAGCAGAAGGAGCAGCATTTGCAAAACATCCCATCTGCATCTGCTAGATCGAGGTTTCAATGGGTTACTTAAAGGAGGCAGAAAAGTTCCTTAAAAGAGAATCTTCTTGGAATGAGAAGTAGGTACAACCAAGATGCTCTGGGGGTCTGAGGGCTCTCAGTTCAAGCTTCCCTGGAACTCTGACAGCATCACCTCCTCCCCTGACCCCACACAGGGATGTGCCATAGGGAGGACCGTGCCATGCTGAGGACCCCACCCCACGCCGAGTCCATGTCACACAGATACGTCTCCATAACTTGAAATCATTCCCAAACCCAACTGTCATGAGATGGACCATCTAAAACACTGGAAGGAACCTTAATAGTTGGTGCCAAAATGCCTTATGCTAGGGGCTGTATTTCCCTGTTAAGTCATGTGCACAGCTAACATGAGTCCAAGAGAGGCCAGGATGGCAAGAAATAGGAAAGCAAAGATTGCCGAGTGAGTCTTCTTGGGAACATGAGATTTTTAAACTGTATTTTAAATTGAACTTGTTACTCCTGAGATGTTGGGACCAAGAAGTCAGCAATGGGCAAGAGGGCCGAGCCCTTGCTCTGGGGTCCCAGTTGGCTGAAATGACAAAGATCACAGATTTGAAGGAGCACAGATGCATGATATTTAGCTTTAAGTTGTTCATAAAGCATCCTGCTGTGGGCAGCGGTGGCCGGAGTCTGCTCCCACTGGGTCCTGAGGACCAGTTGTTAAATTGTTGAGAATTTTACAAGCTGGTTGTTAAATTATTCAAGATCCAGTGACAGAAACGCATGATAAAATAAAACATTAAAAGCAAAAGGAGCAACTACCGCAAACCCAGCACTTCCTAATTATTTTGCTACACGATACATCTGCGCTCCTGGGGATGCCAACACCTGTGCACACATGTGGTGGAAATACGGCACAAGCCCACAATAAGGGGTCTCCCGGTGACGGTGCACCAGGATCCCTTCCTGGCTGAGCTGGTCGTCATGCTGGTAGCTGGAAGAATTTACACCGCAGGATTTGGCAAGCGCGTCCAACAGGGGCGGGTTTTTTTTTTTTTTCTTTTCTCTTTTTTCTCTTTTCTTTTTTCTTTTGAAAGAGCAGGTTGTTAAAGTTTTACCAGCACACCCACAGGTCAGGGCACACTGCCGGGAAGCAGCGGCTCAGAGTCCGCTCCCCATCATTAACCAGCTGTGTGACCTGAGTGGTTATGTCATCTCCTGCCTCTTTTCTCATGAGGCTATTTTGAGAACTAAATGAATCAAAACACGTAAAGCACTTAGAACATTATCTGATGCGTAGTTCCTACTACATAGTCCTTATTCATTATTGGTGGGGTCATTGCTGTTACTTTTATTCAAATAATAATACACATCTCCTATATAAATGCCGGACATCTTCCTAAACCCTCAGAAGCACACACGCGATCCTGGCTTTCCCCCAGGATCCTTTCACCCAGTCTACACAGTTAAAAAACAAATAGCTCTTAGCTGGGCACACAAGCCCTGTCACAAAGGTGACATTCCTCGGCTGCCTTTGGCCTTTCTGAGCAATGTTTTGGAAAGCCTGCGTGGAAGAGCCATTTACAGCCTTCCTTGGGAGGACACTGAAAGGCAGCCTGGACTCTGCCTCTCCACCCCTTCCTCCTTTCCACTGGCTGGATGTAGACACGATGGCAGGATCTGCAGCAGTCATTCTGACTCTGGGGTGACTTTGGGAATGTAGGCCCTGTGATGGAGCAGCAACATGGAGGTTGCCTGCTTCCCCCAGACTCCACGGAGCACAGTCTCTGCACCAGTCCTTACCTGGGAAAGAGAACCAAGTGTGTTGTTGACACCCTTCTTCTTCGGGGTATATTCCTTGAACCAGCAGACCTTGCCAGAAATTCCCCCTCAAGACTGCTGATCTGCTTATTAATAAAATCTGCATTTAGCACAATCATTGGGTGATTCCTTTGTACACTGAAGTTTGGGAGATGCTGGGATAAGCCCCTATTATGTTGGCCATTCTTACTTTCAAGTGTTTTTGTCCTTGTGGGGCCAAGCCTGTGTAGAGCAAGCAATGGAAGGGGGGGTGGGCATACTTGGGCTCTCAGGAGGAAAAGGAACAATGGGATGTGGTGCAGTAATGAAAATAGATCAGAGGCAAGAAACTGGATCCTGCAATACCAGCAGATACAAAGCCCATGTTGGGCAAGGTAGGGTGGGGCTCACTAGCTCTTGCACAAATCTTGAAACAGAGGACTGTGCCCATCTCGCCTACCGGTCTGGCCCAGGGCACATTGGGGCCATAGATTTAACAACTAATTTTGGCTTGGCAAGCCTCTCCTCCAGGAGGAGCCTGGATTTGGAAAGCAAATTCAAAGCGTTGAGCTATTGATGCTGTAACCCCATTTTGGGGCTATCCAATCTGAGTGTGCCCTTGTGCACTTTCTCTCCTCTCTCAAGTCTGTTATTTGGCCTTTCTAGGGAGTCTCGCATTTTCTGCCTTCAGGATAACTTAAATTAGTTATTTTCACCTTCTTACTTCTTGTCTCCACCTGGAAACACACTGTGACCCTCTCCATCATCCTTCTAACAATTCAGGTCTTGTCAGGAAATCATGACGCTGCCCCTCGGCCCACGGAGTCTTACCTTCCCACAGCGCTCCGTTTCCTCCAGCCTGCGTGCATATCAGTTCCTTTACTCTTTTGAACCCAGACTTTCACCAAACATAGATGCCCAGGAAAGGGAAATCCCCTTGTTCCCCTTATTGCCAAAGCTAGCTTGGAAGTGTTTTACAACGGAGGCGTTATTAGCGTTTAGGTATGGTGAGGCCAACCGATCAGGACACGGTGGCCACTGAAAAGAGAGTTTGCTATAGTCCCCAGGAGGATGGGGAGGCAGGGGTAGGATTGGCTAGTTTGATTCATTTCTGTGGATTTTGGGGTGGTGGGGTTGTTCCAAACTGTCTGGCACCTGGCCCTGGGGTGACTAGGGCGGAGGAATATGGCCCAGAGTGTCAGAGCCTCATGGAGGAGGTGTGGGCTCCTGCTGGTTGGTTTGCATATGAAAGGTACCCTCTGGGCACTGGGCACTGACTTGCTTGCAATCTCCAGGAATTGAGTAACCCTAGAAGAAGGAGTCCCCTCCTGGGGAGCCAGACCCCAGAGGCCAGAGCATCATCAACCCAGACAATAAGAGACTATAGCAGATCTGGAAAGGTTTACAGGAGACAATTATTTGTTCTCGAAGGAAAGGGATTTGGTGTAAAGGTACAGAAATTACTCTAAGTCAAGTAAGAGCATCAAAGGGCCACTTTGGGAAAGACAACAGGGGAAGGAGGCCCAGGGCAAGAGCCGGGGCAGGACCTTTGCACACTCTGCATGTAGTGAGTGGGGAAGGAGGGTAATGCTGGAAGTTCGTACCTGAGATCTTCGTGTCATCGCTGAGCTGCTGAAGTAGACTTGGAACGGTCTAACTGCAGACTCAAGTCCATGACATCTCAAGGTGTCTTCTTGCCTAAGGCACAGTTACTGAGCTTGGCTTTGGGGACACCCAAAGTGTTTGAAAGCATGAGCTCAATGTGCGGAGACCAGAGTGCTGGGGGATGACAAGAAACAGTCTTGGGCTGAAAAAATTGACCAATGTACTAAGCTGGAGGATTAAGGGAAGAGCTATGCTCACGATATTTATTTATTTATTTTTAAAGATTTTATTTATTTATTTGATAGAGAGAGACATAGCAAGAGCAGGAACACAAGCTGGGGGAGTGGGAGAGGGAGAAGCAGGCTTCCCGCCGAGCAGGGAGCCCGATGTGAGGCTCGATCCCAGGACCCTGGGACCATGACCTGAGCCGAAGGCAGATGCTTAACGACTGAGCCACCCAGGCGCCCTGCTCACGATATTTAAAGAGATTATTATTATTATTATTATTATTATTACTATTTACAGAGAGGGGGGAGGGAGGGGCAGAGGGAGAGAATC
The DNA here is from genome assembly GCF_003265705.2 of Callorhinus ursinus. Classification (NCBI taxonomy): domain Eukaryota; kingdom Metazoa; phylum Chordata; class Mammalia; order Carnivora; family Otariidae; genus Callorhinus; species Callorhinus ursinus. The sequence continues at coordinate 18,547,290 of NW_027397090.1, forward strand.
TCAAGCAGACTCCCCGCTGAACATGGAGCCCGACTCAGGGCTCGATCCCAGGACCCTGAGGTCATGACCTGAGCTGAAATCAAGAGTCAGAAGCTCGACCGACTGAGCCACCCAGGCGCCCCTTAAAGAGATGACTATGGCAATAAAGGCATAAGATGGCCCAGACAGGGAATAGAATGAAGACAAAATATTAAAAAAAAAAATTAATACGAGTGAACGGAGATCCAGGCAGTGAGCATAAAAAAGATCAGGGAAGTCTGGGAATGTTTTATAGGATGGCCGCTGAAGCTGGAGCCCCTGTGATGGGGACGATGCAGGTGCCTGACGAGAGGGTCAGCCGAGCAGGTGCACGAGCCTGCGGCAAGCAAGCAGACGCAGTCGGGCCCGCTGGTGCAAGTCAGCCAGTCCGCACCCCCATACCACACACTGCAGGAGCCGGTGCGAGCCTTTTACTCCAGATAAAAAGGAAGGTGATGCTTTTGACATCTGAAAACAAACATGTTCTTGGTTAAGGGAAGCTGCTGGTGGCGAGAGGGGTCCTCAGTTTCCCTGGGCGGTGACTGGCCCCTTCCTGCAGCCACAGCCCACCCTTGCTGCCGTTTCTACTCACAGTTTAACTGTGGAGACGCTGAGGCTCAGAGACTTGAGGTGGAATTTGCCTGTGGTCGCCCAGCTGTCAGTGAGAGAGCTGGCGGCAAAGCTGCTCCACAGCCACGTCGCGCGTTCCCAGTGATGACAAACAGGCTGGCTACCTTACGGGGACCCGAATGTCTCTTTAAATCCGGCCTCAAAATCTTTACCTGCTGTTGAAATGGTCTTAAAACGCCTCCTGAATTAGCCAGTGGCTCATTTTACTCCCGAATTTATAAATAGCCCCGACGATTTTTACCAGGATAAAGTACAGAACGGAACAGATAATCTCTATAAACATAGGGATTAACTTTTTTTTTTTTTTTTAAGTCTTTACAGCAGGATCTGGATCAAAAATTTTCGTGAACTTAGGATCCTGCATTTCAGATAAAAGGTAGGGCAGGGTGGAGGGGAGAGCTGGTGGCAGTTGGGGCAAGATGGTGGGAGTGATGGGGTGCTTTACGGGCGGGGATGTTGGGGGGCATCGACTTACCTCCGACAGCCTTCAACTGCCAGAGGAGATGTGAGCCAGGCCCCACGGGGTCAGCCTGGGGATGTTGGTAAGCAGGACACCAAGTAGCCCAGGCGCCTGTCTGTCTGGGCGGAGGGGCCCCGGCACCATGGCAGACAGCGCCGCGTCCCGTCTGTGTGGTCCTGTGCTGGAGAGGACGCAGGAGCTGACGTCCGCTTCTCAAGGTGAGTCTCACACGGAAGCTTGTTCTAGGTGAGCATCTCACCTGGCTGCTCACGTCCAGGTCATCCGCCTCGTTCCTCTCTGTGGTGCAAGGGACCTTCCGCCCGGGGAAAGGCACTCTCCGCTCATGGTGAGCATCCCGGGGTCCACACACGGAAGGACACTTGCAGAGGCATCCTGTGGTCTCCAGGCTCTGAGCATAGGTATTGCCAACTTAAAGGAAGATGGTTGGCTTCAACTTGGCCTCCTTCCTGAATCTGCCCCCAGCCTGGCTGCCTCCCTGTCCAACCCTGGCAGGTTCCCCTGTGCTCCCCGCAGGAACCCTTCCCAGCGGCTTCTGTGACTCCCCCGGGGGCCCGGCCCACGTGGCACGGCCCGATGCTTTCCGCCCACACAGCCGTATTCTCTGCAACCTACGGTTTCCAGAAGCCAGGGGAATGTTCAGTTGTATGCCTGGGACGGTCCACTCTCTCCTGCCCAGCTTGTGGGTCAGACCCTGCCTGGTTTCATGTGTCCAAGTACGAGCTTAGCTCCCAGGTGCTTGTTATCAGATTTGCCAATTTTAGCCCTGTGTTTTCTGGGTCAGCTGGATAATGGAACTCATTTACTGGTTGATCATTACCGCTTTGTTTCCGAGGGGCCGCCATAACAAGGTACTACCAACCAGGCAGCCTGAACAACAGAAACTTATTCTCTCAGAGGTCTAGAGGCCAGAAGTCTGCAGTAAAGCTGTCCGAATGGCTACCCCCCCCCACCCCCGCCACCGACGTCTCTAAGGGAGGGCCTGTCCTTGCCGCTTCTTGCTTGCGGTAACCCCCAGTGTTCCTCGGCTTGTGACTATATCCTCCCAATCTCTGCCTGTCTTAACATGGCCCATACTGTGTGTCCGCGTCTTCAGATCAGGTGTATACACGTGTACGTGTGGGGCGCACCTGTGCATATGTGTGCACCAATGTGTGCGTGCGTGTGCGTGTGACCATGTTGTGCATCTGCAACTGTGTGTCTAGTTAGGCAACAGGTCTGGGGGTGGGGGCAGGTGAAGACCAGGACAAAGGCCCTGCGAACCACAGGCTGGTCCCCACCATGGCCTGCCTGGAAGAGGGCGATGGTCACCTCCAGATCACTGAGCTGCTGTAAAGCGAATCGGTGAGATAAATGGCTTCGGGTGGGACCTCGAGGCCCCAAGTCCTGGTCTGGAAGAAGGACACTGAGATGCAGAGTTCACATTCTGTGCTCAGGGGGCCAAGGGGACTTAGGAACCGCCGGGGAGCAGTCCTGCTGAGCAACCTTGAGAACAGAGCTGTGGAGTCTCCACCCTGGGTGGGAGTCCCCTTAGCGGTGGGAGCGGTGAGAGTGAAGCGGGGAAATCGGGTCGCTGTGCCTCTGGGGAGTGTCCCTGATAAAACGCAGGCTGCCCAGCTAAAATGTAAATTTTAGGTAAATGGTTAATTTATGAGTACAAGCATGTCCCAAGCACTGCATGAGACATACCTATACTGAGTCATTGTTCAATGTCTCTGAAATTCCTATTTAATTAGGTGTCCTGTAACTTTTCTTTGCTACGTCTGGCCACCCTACCCGAGAGGCCCCATGGGGCACAAGGAGGCAGCCAGGGATGGTGGGCAAATTCTTGGCAAAAGTGGGAAGATGGGACCTCGGCCCATGTGAGTGCTTTTCAGCAAGAACCAGTGTCCCCCCTGTAGCAAGATGGGCTCAAATCCTGCTCAGCGCTCAGGTGACTTCCCACGGTTACTGACCTTCTCTGTGCACTCAAGTTTCCCCACCTGTGGATTGAGGGGTACCACAGCGCCCAGCACGCAGGGCTGTTGGAGGGCTAGGTGTGGCCACCTGTCCTGACCCGGGGTCTGCACTCTCAGACAAGGCATAGAACCCGGGGGCTCGCTGGAGCCCCGAGCCTCGAGCGAGGGCGGGAGAGTTAGTGTTGGGGCCCAGACACCTCTAACTTGCTCTGCTCATCAAACGGAGGGGAAGTGGCGTCCTCCGGCCATTGTCTAGAGGGTGGAATAAGATAGAGGGAGGTTGGGTCTCGTAAGGAGAAAGGGGAGAAGAGAACAGACTTTGGCGTTTATGAAAACACAGGCATTGGAAGAAAGAGGTTGAATGTGGGAAAAATTAACCCTCCGGTTAGGAAACTACAAGAATCACAAACGTGTGAAGAGAGGTGGCGAAGAGGCTGGGCCCTGCATCACCGTGATTCGGTCCGCGAGGTCGCCAGTGGAGGTGGGACCCCCTTCCCCACGAACTAACGCCCCTGGGCGTGTGCAGGCGCCACCCACTCATGCTCCCCTCCAACACACTCAGACCCACGGTGCCCTGTGTTTCTGGGGCTCCCTCCAAAGTGGGCCTTCTTCCTCTGGGAGCATCGTCAACAGAGCACCTCGGTGCGGAGGAAAGGAAGGGAAGGGGAGCAAATTCTCCTGGCTTCGTCCTGCTGCCTGTTCCCGGGACGGACGGCTGTGCTGACAACACAGGCGCTGGCTGACGTGTTGTGTGCCGGCACCTTACCCTAGAGCACCTCGGAATGGAAGAGGAAGGCACAGGGGTGGCCCTCGCACCGTCCCCGGAGGAGCGGGGGAGACAGACGTCCCTCTGTCCTGGAGGCGGAAGCTCACCCAGAGCAGGAAGGATCGGCACTGCGGGAGCCGGGAAGTGTTCGACTCTGTCAACCTTTTAAAAGAAAAAGGTAAGCGGTTCAGCCGGCAAGATCGCGGGCATTTGGGAAGAGCAGAAGGGCGGCCACTTGGGACAAGCACAACTCGGGCAAACCCAGGCAGGCAGGGGAAGAAAGGAGCGTGCCCTTTGATGGCGGCAAGGAGGAAGTGGGAGGCGTCCCGAGCACAAGTTCACCGGAAGAACGTGAGAGCTTGGAGCAGGGGCCCTTCTTCCTTGGCTGCAGGGGGTCCGAGGGATGGTGGCCTCTCCCTGGCTGCGGGCAGAGGTGGCTTGCATCGCTGGCCAAGAGGAGATCTTTCTTCTTCCCGCTGGGCTATGCAGACTCCGATGAGTGGTACGTGCATGACAGCCCTCCTGTGAGTTAAGTTTCTTTAACACATTCTCACACCTCCATGATGCCGCTGAAGCAAATGCACAGAGTCCCGAGCCGTTGAGGGAGGGCAGGCAGCGGTACATCCTTCCCCCTTCTGTCTGCAGGACGAAGCGAGCAGCGAGTCTGGCTGGAGGGGAGGAGGGGAGATTCAGGGCCGGGCCCGGAGGGCCCCGCGTGCTGAGATGGGGCCACAGACCACGTTAGGGCAAGAAGCCAAATGCTCACATGAGCATCTTTAGAAAGATCCGGCCCATGGTGGCAACGATGCAGGAATATGTTTAAACAACAAACAGACAAACAAACAAAAACACCAAACACATGATGGAAGACACCTCTCATCAGGCAAAGATCCAGATTCGGAGAAGGCGGAGGGGCCGAGTACTTTCTCAGGACGCGGAGACAGCGGGGTGCCAGGGCAGACAAGGCCGGGGGTGCCCACAGTGAGCAAGACGGTAGCACAGGATGTGGGCTGTGGCATCAAGTGGGTTCACTCTCTGTTATGGGATAATTGTGTTTCCCCAGAATCCATATATTGACATTCTAAGCCCCTGTACCTCAGAATGCGATTGTACCAGAAGTAAGTTCTTCCCAGAGGTAATTAAGGTTAAATGAGCTCATGAGGGTGAGCCTTAACCCAGCGTGACTGGAGTCCTTATAAGAGGAGAGCAGCATGCAGACACACACGGCTCAGCCACATGCGGACACAGAAAGACGTCCACGCACCAAGGAGAGAGGCCTCAGAAGGAACCAGCCTCACTGGCACCTTGATGCACTTCTGGCTTCTAGGACTCAGGGAAAATGTATCTCCGGTTGTTGAAGCTGCCCAGACTGTGGTGCTTTGTAACGGTAGCCCCAGGACACTCATGTAGCCTTCCACCTGTTCATGCCAAGGACCGGCGTGATGTCACGTTGGGTTCATGAAAGCACATTTGTAAGACTTGAGCTCAGAATACCCATTTTTAAAATTTGATTAATTAACCACTTGTTTTATTTTGTTTGATGTAACCAATTCATTATCGATTAGATAAAAGTTAAAAAAAATATATACAAACTCCCGGAACATACTTTCCAAATAAAGTAAATAATAAAATTCCCTTTAGGGAGTAGGAGGAGAAATAGAAGCTGGAAAAAAAGTCACGGGCCATTTGAGGACATGACCTTGAACAGATCAAGCTGTCTTTATGATTATAATCTCTTCTCTGACACAATCTAATTTATGCCCTTGGCTCCACAAACAATAGCTCACCCAGTCCCCGGATTTGTTCAACCTGTTTCACTTCTCCTATCATGATTTCCAGCTATAGAAACACACCCTCGTGGAAATGCGTTTGTGTATTGGGTTTTGGTAGGTTGGATAATTCTGCTGCCCCCCAGTTTCTTCTGCTCTGGGCTATCTTTTGAAATTCCTTTTTTTGAGAAACTGCAATCCCAGCATGACATGATTTTGCTTGCTTGCAAAATGAGCTTGTTTAATTTAAATGCTGCTGCTGGGAAGATGGAGTAGATGCATTCCTTCCACTAAATGCATGAACACAGAGCCAGACAAATTTTAGGACAAAATGGGATGGACTTCAGGATCTAAGACCTGGCAGAGATGTCTTCGACTGGATGCCAGAGCGTGATGCGCAAAAGGAAAAATTGTTCCATTGGATCTCATCAAAATTGAAACACTTTTGCTCTGCAAATGACCCGCATAAGAGGATGAGAAGACAAGCTACACACCGGAAGTTCTGTGCAATCCACACACGTGACCAAGGGCTAATATCTGGAAGACAGAAAGAACGCTCAGAACTGAGTAACAAAATAATCCCGGTAGCAAATGGGCAAAGACGCGAAGAGGCGTTACACATCAGGGAACACACAGGTGGCAGGGAGGCACATGAAAAGCTGTTCTACATCATTAACTTTTAGGGAAATGCACATGAGAAACACAATAAGGCCTCATCCAGCTCTCAGCTGGCTACGTAAAACCCAAATAAGATAAAATGGTGTGAGGGTGCACACGGAGGTGAGTGTGCGAGAACTGGATCACTCACACCTTGCGGGTGGTAGTAGAAAATGGTACAACCATTCTGGAAGACATCCTGGCAGTTTCTTAAAAAAAATGATCATGCAGTAAGGTTCGACACAGAAATCACACCTCTGGGCATGTACCCCAGAGAAATGAAGGTTTAAGTTCATACAGAAATACGTACACGAATGTTCATGCAGTTTTACTTCTAGGCATAGCTGTGATGTCCTTCCGTGGGTGAATAATGACATAAACCGAGGCCCGTCCGTACGGTGGAGTACTGTGCATCAAGGGCCTGTGGATACAGCAACAGCCTGGATGAATCACCGAGGAGATCAGAGTGAAAGAGACTGGACTCACAGGCGTCCCACAAGCTGAAGTAAGAGGTAGCATCCTATCACTTTGACTATATTCTGTTTGCTAGACGTGAGGGTCTAGGTCCAGCTCACACTCAGAGGCAGGGGACCTCACAGGGGTGAGAGTTCCACAGGCAGGATCACTGGGGCCGTCCTGGAGGCCACCCATCATGGCAGGGAGCTACAGTCCCCTAGGACGTTTCCCCAGCGTCCCTCCCCGGCCTGGGTCCAAGGCTCCGAGTACTTCTGGTGGACCTGAGTTGACGCAGGCGGACAGGGCCTGTCTGGAGACGGTGTAAGCGCTCTGAGAGGGGCTCAGGCAAGCGGCACGGGAGGCTGAAGGTAAGAGCCAGCAAAATGCAGCAGCACCTGGCAAACTGGGGCCCGGCAGATGGTCACAGCCAGCCTGCCAGCCACAGCTGTCGGGCCTGGCCTGGAACGTCTCTGGAGAACCACAGAGAGTGCCCTCCCGGGAAACTCCAACTATACCTGCCCTGGAGGCTCCATTAGCAGATACAGAATGCACGCACACACCGGGCGGAGACTTCTTCCTTCTCTTTCTCTCCCCTTGCCTCTGCTCAGCCTGCAGGGTCCAAACCTGCCAAGTAGGAGGGAGAAAAGAGAAACGCTGTAGGAGGGAGGGAGATGCTCTGTGGCTTCTTCTGCAAGCAGCCTGACCGTAGTACCATGTAGGTGCATGGAGCTGGAGGTGAACGTAGAAGATCCTTTCCCGTCTGGGACTCGATAGCCTGGTGTGGGACCTGAGGCCATGTGCATGACTCAGCTCACTCCGGGACCATCCATTAGATGAGAGGGAACAGAGAGATCCTGGGGCCTGCCCAATTTACATCTAGTAGAGGGGGGAAGGCTATCCACATGCAATAAATTTCATGCGGACCACAGAGGATGAAAAGCAGGTGCATTTTGATTATATTCTTCAAGGACTGCTTGCTCCATATCCCAGTTACGTTAAGGAAAAGCCTGCCCCCTGCTTGGCCATGCTTTATGCACCCCTTTCTTGTAACCCTGGATCCACGTCACAGGTACATTTTCTCAGTGTGCGGCACCTTTGTCCACTATGGGTGTTGCGTTGAGGGATGTGCCTCTCAGCACATGGAGGGGTATCCATAGTTCCCAGAGCGTCACTGGAACCAAGCAAGAGTGAGAATGGAGCATCAAGCGCCTCCCCAGAAGGACTCTAGGAGGGCCACTGCCCATCCTGGCACCTGGTGCTCCACTCCCCAGGAGACTGCCATTCCTCTGGGCACAAGGTGCTTCGGCTGAGATTCAGGGTCTCAGTGACCACAGCTACTGGCTGGGGCAGAGCAGAGCCCTCAGAGAAGCAGAGAAACTGCTGGTCAACCCTCGGTCATGGCCGACTAAGAGCCACTTGCTTCAGAAATGGCTACTCTCCTTACCTCTTGTGGAGATGGCTTGGAATTTTTTCAGCAAAGAAGGGAAGACTGTGTCCAGACCAGCCGTGGAATCTGGGTTCTTCCCCCCATGGGCCCCAAGCCCCTCTAGCCGAGGGCTCCGTCCTGCAACCTCAACCTTCCCAGATTTAAAACCAGAGGTAAAACTGCACACCCTCCATAGAGCTCGTGTGGGGGTTAAGGGCCATGACACGGGGAGAGTGCCCAGCCTGTGCCTGGCTTACGGGGGCCTCCTGAGGTTGCTGCCTCCTAATGAGGCATCCTGTGCCGCCAAGCTGGGCTCCCTGGCTGAGCCATCTGCCTATGGAAACCAACCCGGGGGCAGTGGGCCCTGGATAACTCTGCTCGCCTCCCTCCGTCCCCAACCCTCACACCTTTTCCCCTGAAGCTCTCCCAGGGCCACCCTTGGAAAGCAGAGATACAACTCCTGATGGAGAGGAAGACCAACATTTGTCCCTGCTCATAGCAGACAGGGCTCTGTGCAGTCAGGTCAGGGCTCTGACCTGACTTTATTAGCTCAACAGGAGGACCGTGTTGTTGGGAACCCAGATCCGCCCCTGCCCACCCCCTCCCCTCTACCTGCTACAGGTGACCCCCACGTTCACACTCCTTGTCAGAGAAGGAGAAGCCAAGCCCCAGGGCATGTTCTACCTGCTATAACTTCCCGTGAGCCTCTGTTTCCAACGACGTCAGCTAGCATCCTTCTTCATCTTAATCGTGATTTGCAGCTTCTACAAGGGCCCCCAGGACCTGCTGGAATCCACAGCCCCGTGTGGTCCCCTCTCCCTGAATGAGAGCTGGACCCAGTGACTTGCTTCCATAGGGAGGGGTGTTGCTCCATGATTAGGTTTCGCTCCCTCTCTTGCTTTTCACTGGTCACTCCTCAGGAAGCCGGCAGCCCTGCGGCGACCGGCCCATGGCCAGTGAAGAATGGAGGCCTTCAGCCCATCACACGCCAACATGGGAACCCTGCCCATGGACATGGGAGTGAACATGGGGAAGAGCCTGCCCTCTGTTTCTATCCTTGACAGAACTGCAGATCCACCAGCACCCTGACTGCAGCTTCTGAGACCCTGTGCCAGAAACCCCCAGGAGAAGTGCACCTGCATTCCTGACCCACAGAAACCGTGAGCTAATAAAGGTCTGTCGTTCGAAGCCACTAAGATTTATTACGCAGCAATACACAGCTAATAACACTGTATCTGATCGTAAACCATGCTAAAGTTCATCCTTTATTCCCATACTGAAATACTCTCATTAGCCCAAGTAAATAACAAGTGAGAGATTGACATGAAATTCTCACCCGTAAGTGGAATCAGGAGAGTCTGACATTGCGACCCCAACCCTCACCGTCTGATTCCATTTGCAGCCCAGGCAACATCCTACTGCTTCTTAATCTACTTTTCCACATCTCATTCTCTCTCTCTCTCTCTCTCTCTCTTTTTTTTTTTTAAACTGGGCTTGGCTTTTGAAAAAAAGAATTGAGTGGTGCCTCTAACAATATTTCCAGCTGTCAATTCATTAGAATCAGACGTGTGTTTTCCGATGCCTGTGCATTTCTGTGCACGTCCTGGCAGGATGCAGCAGGGTTTCTGGGAAACTGCCTTTCTCCGAAGCCTCGGGAACAATTGTGCCAGCAGGTTGATGATGGCAAGTGTCCCCACTCACCCAGGCACCCGGCAGAGAGAGGCTTCGTCCGGGTGCCCAGCGCACAGGACCCGTCGTGGCTCATCTCGCATTGTCTTCCCAGTCTTGGGCGCTCCAATTCATCCTTTCCTTGAGCTTCCTCCCCTCTTGTTGGCCGTCATTCCCGTCACTTCCTCTTTGTTGTCCCAGCACAAATGAAAGCACAACGGTCACCAGGGGTCCCTGTGTGTCTCCGGTCACCTGGCGGTCCGCACCTAACAAACGCTGATTGGTTTTCTGTTCTCAATCACAAAGGAGGACAGGAGAGATCTCAGTCAACGTGCAAACCAGTGTCCGAAGATGGTTTTCACAGATGACTTTTCTTTAACTGTGGTAAAATGGGCATTACATAAAATTTACCTTTTTTAACCACTTTGGAGTATACAGTTCAGTGGCATCAAGCATATTTACATCATTGTGCAGCCGTCCCCACCATGGATGGATCTCCAGAAATTTCTCATTTTCCCAAACCAAAACTATGTCCCCATTAAAGACTCCCTCCCGACTCTCCCCTCCTCCCCTCCTCCAGCCCCTGGTGCCCACCAGGCCTCTTCCTCTGGGTTCGACGACCCTAGGTCCCTCATATAAGCGGACTCATGTAGTACATGTCCTTTTGCAACTGGCTTATCTCATTTAAAATAATGTCCTCAAGGTTCATCCACACTGCAGTGAGTCAGAACGTCAGTCCCCATTCAGGCTAAGTGATAGTCCCTTCCAGTTCATATACATGATATTTGTATTTTGTTCCTCCGTCCATCAGTGGACACTTAGGTCATGTCTACTTTGGGGGCTACTGTGGACGATGCCACTATGAATATGGGTTATTTTCGCAGCCGACCTGATCAGTCCCACACCCCCACCATTCCAGGGACACAGAGTCCCCCTCCGACCTCATCACAGACTGAGGGATAATAGTAATAAGACTCTGCCACTTGGAAGATGGGCTTGATTTGACTTTGCTCTTCCTCCTTCTATTCCTTCTCCCTCTATCAATTGCTCACCTGTGGTCCAAGGCACTGAGCTGGGCACAGAGACACAGCGGGTGGGGAGAACCCCCCACACGCACGCGGGGCTGGTGGGCGCGTGGGGTTGGGCTGAGCTCTGCAGCAAGGAGGGGCCTGCTCAGGCCAGGAGAGACTGACCAACAACCAGCAGCTCTGGGAAGCCTTGGCCCAGAGCTTTGACAGGCGATGGGCAAAGGCCTTCTGCATGGATTTAGAACCGATGTGAGCATCGTAAGGCACCAGGAAGGGGCGGGTCCCCCTTAGAAAGGGAAACTGAGGCACACAAAGACTAACCCTCTGTGTCTCGGAAAAACATGATGAGGTCGCTAAAACCACTTTTTACCTTATTGCAAACATACACTGAATGAATGTTGAGGCCCTGAAGACAATAGGGAGGTAGCAAACACATCACAGCCCAGTTAAGCTTTACAAAGCCCTCATAATACAACAAAACGCAGCGTGCTTCCCTAGGTTGGATCCTGGAACTGGAAGAGGATTTTAATAGAAAAATCGGTGAATCCAAATAAGAGCCTCAGTTCGGTTCATAGTAATGTGCCCATGTCAATCCCTTAGTTCTGACAAGTGTACACAGGAAACTGGGATGCTAATGATGAAAGACTTGCTCAAGGGTATTCTATGGGAACTCTGGAAGAGTTCTGTAACTTTCCTGTTAAAGCTAAAATTTTTCCAAAATAAATTTTATTTAAAAAAAAAATGAAGCCTTGGAGGTCCACAATTTTATCCTTTCATCGAATCAATGTTTTTTCCTCTGTTTCTTGTATTTTGCTCTAACTACCATGCATATTCATTTTCGTATATGTAAGGAAATCCACTGAATGGACCCACTGCAATCAGCCGGTTGGGTTAGTACGTGCTTCTGTCTCCCTGCTTTGTTTCAGTCTCTGTATTTCTTGTGTCTCTTGCCCCATCTTCTTCTAACAGCGTCATGGAACCAGCACGAACAGCCTGGTGCATATCTGACGGACCTTTCCGTGTTCCCAGCCCCACCCGCAGACGTGTCCAAACATACACATGGATGGCAAGTGTCTGTTGAGGTTGCAAACAAGGGGTCGTGTGTGCGTGTGTGCGTGTGTGTGTGTGTGTGCGCTTCTTTCCTTACTTCACAGTATGAACATCCCTACAATCCAATAGAAGTGGCTCCAACACAGTATGTTTAATATCTGAATAATATTCCATAGAAGGTAGGTAGCCAATTTATCCAAACATTTCCCTTTAGACGGACTTGTGGTTTTGTGTTGCAGGACATATCATTACACCTATGCTTGTGTGCAAATGGTTTTGCTGCTATGTGATCGTGAACAGAAATGGGACGACTATGTGGAAGAGAGCGTGCGTAACTATGTAATAGAGGAAAATGTGCGAAATGCTCTTTGCTTTATAGCCTCACCAACAATGGATGTCATTCATATAGTTTTTGCCAGTGAGATGGACAAAAGATGATTTCCTTGCTTTCATTTGGTTTTCCACGACTCAGTGTGACGTCTGGTATTTTTAAAAAGATGTTTATCGATCATTTGCATTTATCCTCCTGTGAATTATTTATTAATATGCTTTGCCCGTTTTCCACTTTCTTTGCCCAAAGTCAAAGTTATTTGACTTTCCTTACCAGCTCAGGAAAGTTCCTGACATGGTGCTGTTAGGAACCCTTTGTTTTTGCGTGAGTAGTGTTTTTTCCTAGTTAATCTTTGCCTTTGACTTTGTTTGGGTTATATTTTGTTGTAAATTTTAAAAAAGATAAGAAAAAAGAAATCCTGTTGTGAAACCCATGTAACATGGAGAGCAAAATGATGAAATGGATTTACACTGCACATGTCAACATTTCTCTTTTCTCCAATTCCAGAAGATCTCTGGGGCAGCTCTGGAGATGATTAGGATTACCCGCGGGTGTCAGTCACTTGGCTGATGATTGGGCTTGTTCTCAGGCTCAGCCCACCTCTTACTGCAGGCAGGGCTCTCCAGCATCCTGGTTCCAGGACTGACCCTCAGAACCCACCCTGGGAAGGGGGTGGGGTGAGGCCTCACCTATTTCCTCTGGCACATTCCCTATGTGGCTACGGTTTCCCAGGGTGGGCAGCCCAGATGCCCGAGATAAGGGAGATGCCTTATCCTATATTTATATCACTGGCAGTGGTCTAGTGGGATGTTGGTGCCCCTGGGTGGCAGATGCCCACGTTCTGCCTCCCTCTTATTTTAATTATGATAAAATATATATCATATAAAAAATTCTCTCTTTTAACTCTTCTTAAGTGTATAGATCGATGTCAGTGTATTCACAAGGCTGTGCGACCATCACCTCCATCCATCTCCAGAACTTTTTCATCTTCCCAAACTGAAACTCCCCGCCCACTACCCAGCAACTCCCCACCCTGCAGGGCCCCTCCTGCAGCCCCTGGCACCCATCGTTCTCCTGTTTCTTTGGATTTGATCCCACTCTCTTTCTTATCAGGAGCTCCCCCAGGTTCTCAAAAGACAACCCTATGTCCCTATGACCCCGGCAGAGGTCCACAGGGCAGTTCCCAGCTCTTGGGCATCCTCTCCCGGGGGACACCTCTCCTGGGCCCCCACCCAAGATGCCCATGCTGCTCAGTCTCCCCCCACTCTGCCCTCAGGACACCTGGAGCCAGCTCCTGACGCTGAGGTTCCAACAGCCAGGGGCAGGCAGCAACCGAGGGGCACACACACCCAGCCTCTGGGGGATTTTCCCAACCCCCACCCCCAATTTGGTCCTCGATGGGGAGAACACACCCTGCAAGGGGAAACTACTCTGCAGCTCCTTCAAAGACCTTCACACCCTTCTCAGAGGCTGGAGGCTGCAGAACAGGTTCAGCCCCCCTCCCGCCCCACCCTGCACCTCTCCCTGGGAGGCCCGCCCTCTCTTCCAAGGCGTGGGCCCTTTGTTTTCCACCACAGCCTGCCCTCCTGAGAACACCTTGCTTCCTGTGGCTGCACCTTCCCCCTTGTGAATGTAAAATGGGATTGTCAAAGTCAAGTGGAGGGTGGGTGGGCACACAGCGGGGACGAGGCAGACAGGCTGACTGACCAAACTCTGCTCAGTCTCCTCTGACCTCTTCACAACTACCTGGGGGCTCTGCACTGCCCAAATTTAGCAAGAATCCTGCTCAGCCACTTTAGCCAAAGCCCCTGCTGTCCAGGCACCCTGTTATATGAATGGGTTCCTCATCCCCCACCGCCCCGGGGATGTCTGATCGCCTAGCCTGCCTTCAGCAGGAATCCTGTTATAGGTCCCGTGAGCCAGAATCCTCCTTGGCCCTGATATTTCCTTTAGTGATTTACCACCCCTCGACCCCCACCGCACTTCTTGGTTACAAATCCCCCTTCTTGTACTTGGAACAGAGCCCACCATAAAATCCTTTCCATAGTGGGTCCCCCAGAATAAAGTCAGCCCTCCTGTGCCTTAACAAGCATCAGAATAATATCTCTTTTATTATGTGTCGGCTGTCTCCCCTCCGCGAGGTGGGTGTCCGGGTGACCGGGCAGGCGGGGTGGCGGCCAGGAGCCTGTGGTAGCAGTCGAAGCAAGGACTCCCAGGGCCCCTCCTCCAGAAGTCCATTATTCAATTCCTAAGTTATACTCTAGACCCTTCAGAATAATTCTCTATTCCAGAATCAATCTGGCAATCTCAGGAAACGCCAGTTAGGAGGACATGAAGAATGAAGCCCCCACCCGCCCTGAGGAGACAGACCCGCAGGAGACGCGCCCCTGCTTCGTACTCTGGCTGGCCTTGCCTGCAGGCCGACTCCCCACGCGATGTCCAGCACCGAGCCCCGCTTCCGGAGGCGTTCCCAAGGACCCACACTCTGGGCTCCGTGCCTACTGGGTCCCCAGACTCCGTGTAGAGGCCCCTGCAGGCACCATGCTGGCGAGAAGGGTGGGGTAAGGCTGGTGATTTAACTCAGCGACCCTAAATGTCATGAGGGGGAACGTGTGAGGCGTCCTTGGCCCCTGAGCATGCCAGAGGTCTGCTGGAGGCCGGGGCTGTGCTATTATTTTACTCCACGCAGTGCCTCTGAGGGGACGATGCTCAGGTTTCTTTGCATACATCAGGCATCACTAAAAGGAAACAAGAAATAAAAAAGCCCTAACAGAGGGAGAGAATCTGTGAATGGTTAGGGAATAGTGGCTTCAGTCCCTCTTTACTGAGACTGACATCACGCTCCCTGGTCCCCGCTCCTTCACAGGTGTGTAAGTGGAGCATGGAGAGGCCTCGCGACCTGCCCGGGGTCCCAGGGAGTGGATCAGCCACACCGCCTGAACCCTCTGCGTGTCAAGTCCCTGTGAAGCCAGCAGGGAAAGGGGAGAATGTGAGCTTGCATCCTCCAGCCTGTGACTCAGGTGCTTCAGGCAGGAACCCCTGGAACGGTGCTCTCTCAAACATCTCCTGCCTCTGTCTGGACCCTGTCTCCACGGTCTCCGCCTTGAAACCCTGTTGAGCACCTGATGACGTGCCCTCCTCATGGTTCCTCGGTGACGTTCTCTTCCGTGCACTCCGGCCTCCCTCAGGTGTGCATGAGCAACTGCAGCAAAATAGCACGTTGGCTGTGAATATTCCAGCCACACCGCGCGCTGGTGGGCGTCCTGGAGAGGTGAGCAGAGACATGGGACAGCATCCGGAGCCGCACGGGGTCCCCTCCTGCATGGTGAGGGGAAGGCCCAGCCAGCGCATATTAAAGGCCATCCAGGGCCAGGCTACTCCGGGGAAGCATGTGCCTGTGCCCGAGGGATACACGAGCCATCTCTGCCACCCAGCCCCGGCAGGACACAAGGAGCAGAGATGAGACTCTAGTGTGTTCTGTGCCTCGGAATCGGTCACTTTCATGGGGAAGCAGAGGCTTTCTGGATCACAGGGCAAGCAGATCAACACAGCACTAGTTTCTCACAAAGTCTACAGAAGGGGCAGGTGGCTGTCCGCGCCAAGCTGCTTCAGTGCAGGCCAAGTAGCTCCCAAGTTTTCACGGCCTGAGGGTCAGCAGCGTACGTCTTCGGAAGGGCCCTGAGGACTGCACTGCTCCCAGGTTGATTTAAACGTACTGGAGTTGAGGCTGCCTGCAAGAGGACTCAGCTCCTGTTCACCTCGCTCCCCCTGGGTGGGCACGAGTAGTCAGGAGACGCAGAATGGGCAGATCCACAGCCACTGCTTACCATATGACGACATTAAAGACCTGCTTCTACACTATTTCCATGCTCAGAATATAGCTGCGGCCACCCAGGAGGTATATCAGTACAGTTATAACCTTTACACCCAGCAATAAACAAAACCCCCAGTGTCCAGTTTGCGGCAAGTCGGAGCGGGACTGGCTCCCTAACCCTGCACCGGGGCTGGGTCACTTACACAATACATCCCACGTCCCCCTAGAAAAGTGGGATCGTTAATGACATCTTCTCTCCCAGGTAAAGCAATACAAGAGGTGAGCAACAGAAGCTTTGGACTTCTTCAGAAGAAGCACAATAAAAGTGTACAGAGTTGCCCCAGTCTTCAACCCTGTATGTGAAGACCAGCTTATCCACATCTGAAAAGCCCACACAATGCAGGAGACCAAAGCACCCGTCCTGCACAAGCATCTAGGGGAACTCCTATTTACAGAGTTTAAAAACCAAATTCAAAAATCCACTTTCCTAATCAGGCATGTATGTGCATCTGTGTGTTTTGTGTGAGTTTGGGTGCTCACGGGTATGCCTGTGCACACGTGTATGTGCTCCTCGGTGTGAACTTGTCTATCTCTGTGCATGAGGACATGTATGAATGTGTGTGTGCACGCGAGTGTGTTATCTAGCAGTGATCATTTCTGGTCCACTTTCCTTATTGGTCTGACTCAAGTATTGTCTTCCCAGCCATGGCCTGACGCTTGATCATCTGAACTGAGACTTGACTCTTGCAGATCATTCTCTGTCTGTCTCTCTCTCTCCCTTTTGAGTAGACATCAGCTTTCTTTCTGTTCTCGTATTTTTGTTTCTTTCTTACTCAAAATGTACATGAGCATTTATTTTATTATCAGCTTTACTTAGGTGTAATTAGCAAGTAAAATTGTAAGATGTCTCAAGTGCACATCGCGATGATTTGATTAGGTTTACATAATGAAAGGATCTTCCCACCTACTTAATTAGTTAATTAGCTCGTCCATCTCCATCCATATATATGGATATTTTTTTCTTTTGGTGAGAACATCTAAGTTTTACTCTCCGCAAATTTCCATTACACAATCCAATGTTACCAGCTGCACTCACCATATGATACATTAGATCCTCAGACCTTGCTCATCTTATAACTGGAAGTTGGGACCCTTTTACCAACCTCAAGTTGCCCCATGTAAAGGATATGAAGCAATATTTGTCTTTCTCTGCCTGGCTTTTTTCACTGAACATAATGCCCTCAAGTCCATGCATGTTGCTGCAGAGAGCAGGATTTCCCTCTTTCTCAAGGCTGAGTAATACTCCATTGTATATATACACCACTCCTTCCTTATCCACACATCTGTTGACGGACACTTGGGTTGCTACCATGTCTTCTATTATGAATAACGCTGCAATGAACATGGGGTGCAAACATCTCTTAGAGATCCCGATTTCATTTCCTTTGGATATATTCCCAGGAGTGGAATTACTGGATCATATGGTGGCTCTATTTTTAATTTTTGAGGAGCCTCCATACTGTTTTCCACAGTGGCTACACCAGTTTACATTCCCACCAACAGTGCACAAGGGTTCCCTTCATATCCGAAGGAACTAGAAAAAGAACAAAGTTAGTAACAGGAAGGAAATAGCAAATATCAAAACAGACATAAATGAAATAGAGACTAAAATGGCCATAGAAATCATCAATGAAACTAAGAGCTGCTTTTTCAAAATATAAATAAAATACAAAACTTTAGCTACTCTCACCAAGAGAAAAAGGGAGAAGACAAGACTCAAATAAATAAAATTATAGAATCCAGTAGAACTTTTATAGTTCAGTCTATTGTGCCCTATTATTGATGATTCTAGCTTACTTCTGCAAAATACTTGGAATCAGACCTTGGCAAAACCTTCACTCCTGTGGGGTAAGCATCCCAGCAGGGTGAGCATCCTGGGGCAGGAGAGCATCCTGGGGCAAGGGAGTATCCTGGGGCAGGGGAGCATCCTGGGGCAGGGAGCATCCTGGGGCAGGGGAGCATCCTTAGGCTGGGGAGCATCATGGTGCAAGATTACTGGAAGCTCCACAAGTGATTGTCTAGCCATAGATGCTGCCAGCCCGCTGGGCTTCCCGTGACCCCATGTCCTGCCCATCACACTTCCTTCTGGTGTTCCAGCTATTGATAGCAGAGCCTAGGCTGACGAGAGCTTCCCACCCTGACTTGGATCCTTCACTAAAGCCCAGCTGGGAGCACCAACCCAGAGGGCAGGGTGAGAGGCTTATGGGGATAACCAGACACAGAGACACAGGACTTCCTTTCCCTACAGCCTTACAGCACCGATGAGAAATGCACCCAGCATCACCCTGTACTTAACCAGATCTGTGGATTAACCGAGTCCTTTCAAACAGATGCCATTCCGTATTGTAGAGCAAAGTGAAACCGTATTAGATGAAAATCAAGCCCCATAAAAATCAGGCAGGATTGCTGGGGGCAGTGAGATTCAACTAAATTTAAAGCAACTGATCAGGATTTTTTTTTTTTTTTTGAAGACAAGACATGTGAAGACTATTCTTCATAATGTACAGTTGTTACTATTCTTCATAATGTACAGTTGTTGAGCACGAGTCCAGAAAAGCCTGATCTTCATGGTTACTCGGGTGTGTGAAGCAAGCTTCTTAGCTCTCGGGAGTTTGTTTCAAATGCAGAGCTTGCTCTTAAATGAATAAATGGTGCCGAGCTTCAGAAATCCAAGGAAATGAAGACTGGGACTCGTGTAGGTGTGGAGTAACATTGACCATTCTTATTCAAATAACTGTCCCAAATTAAAAAAAAAAAAATAGCTGTATTGTAAACTCACTGGCTTCAAATATTTAGACAAGGGCATTCTTGATTTCCACTTGTTTGAGTCACTGCTCAGAACTGTTACCAAGTGCACATAAAAGCACAGAAAGGATGAAGTGACCAGTGACCAGACTGAGCCCCTGAGGCATAAGCCTGAAAGTCGTGTGACCTTGAGCATGTGTGACCTTGAGGAAATCACTTCACTTCTCTGAGAATTGCGCTTCTCATCAATAAACAAAAACACTGCCCCCTCATTGAGCTTGCAGGGTGATCCAGTAAGATAAGGCATGCGAAAATATTGTGTGTTGTGAGTGTTATTAGTCACGGTGATATTAATAATTACATCTTAAACATGATACCATTTAACTCCCACCCAAACGTGCAACCTCAGTGTAAACACAGACATGCTAATGGATCCACCTTGCTCGTCCCGGAATGGAAACAAAACAAAGTCTGCATTTAGCTGAGGGGTGAACACCTTCACTTGGAGCACTTGGCAGTGTTGATGGCAAGCAGGTTGGTTTATTGGGAGGAAAACTCAGGCATGGTGTGTCCATCTTCCAGGACAAAACAGCAGATCCCCTGTTTGAACTGCACACTTGGCCACGGGGCACTCTGAGGTCACAAAGACACACGTCTGAAAAATATCTTCCTGTTTAAATTGCAGCCAGTCTGAAACAATCAAAGCATGATGCACCCAAAGGAACTTTTCCAAGACACAATATTTCAAATTGCGAAGTTCCAGCCAGAGATGCCAGGCGGTAGCTATGGGCTAGTGACGTGGGGAGAGGGACGTGCTCTGTTTGACGCCCCTCACATCCCCCAGGAGAGCAAATGGGCTTGCTTTCTGTTGACAACCGATTCTTCCTTAGTTCCTGGGCTTCAGACACTGTTTGAGAGGCTGGACCTCACAGATTATGTAGGGTCATGTGACTTAGCATCCTGAGGACCCAGAGCCCATGGGGTCCAGGATCCGATGCCGGCCCAGCGCAGCTCCTCTGTGCTCCGTGTCTCTGTACACAGTCAATATGCAGTCAATACAATGCCGGTATTTGAATTTTAAAAGACAAGACACCCCTGAAAGACCTGAGTCATCAAGACTCTGAAGGGAGGTGGTAGGTGTGTTAGAAGGTGCAGGGCTTGCTGAGTGACCTCTGTTCTTACGCCCAGCCTCCGCGGGGTTCTCCTCCATCTGCCGGGAGCGGGGTGCTGCCAGGGACCATGGGCAGCTGAGCTGAGGGCCGTGCAGGGCTGGCCGGCCTGGCCGCGGGGGATCCGCCACTAAATGGCCTGATGTGGAGCCTGACAGCAACCTGTATCCTTCAGAGGAAAAGAACATAGGTCTTCACATTCCAAATTTGGTCTAACTGGACAGAAAGCAGGCTGCCGTGGGTCCTGAGGGAGTGCCTGTGATGGGGAATTGCCTCATGGCATGGCCAACCCAGCAGTGACGTGGCCGTGAGCCCAGTGGGCCAGCGTCTCAGGAGAGGAGCTGGTGGCCGAAACGGGCTACAACCCGCGGCACACGGCGGTAGCTGGCCCCCCACAGGCCCACGTGCAGGACTGAGCTTCCCCTCTGGCTCACTCTGCAGCCTTCCTTGGAACCCCCCTCCCCCCCGCTGGGGTGGTGGGTAAGGGAGAAAGGAGATTTCTTCATATGAGTTAGGCTTTGGTTTGGGTTTTTATGTCATTGGACAGACAAAACTTTCTGTGCTCTTCTGACCAAAGCTGGGTCTTCATCCATCAAAGTGTGCGTTCCTGAAAAGCTAAGAGCCGATCACATTGCAGAGCAAGGACTCTCTTCAGTTGGGTAATATTGGTCGAGTCCTTGTAGGGACCGAAAGGGTCCTAATCAAGCTTGTGGCTCAGTTGCTCTCTATATCCTGAGTGTTCTCGAGGAGGGCCGTCCCTGGAACGGGGACCCTGTCTGCATGGGCGCCCACCCGCGCCAGGAGCCCTGCGCCGCGTTCCCCCAGGGGGAGGGCAAACAGGGCCAAGGCGGCTTGCAGGAGCCGACGCCTCCTCAAGTGGGGGAGCCTGGCGGAGGGCGAGGCCCGGGGTGTGAGGCAACATGGCCTTGACAACCCCAAACAGACCAGCAACCAAACTACATAAACACTGACCTGCATGGTGGAAAGATCTGTATCTCCTGTGAAAACAGGCAGACAGCCAACCGCCCTCCGAGCTTTCTGTGAGCAGGACTGCCGTCCCAGCAGGTGGCTGATGCGCGCTTCGCAGCGACTCTCAGCTCAATTCTCAGCCACAACGCCAAGTGTCCTGCACCCCCGTGGCTGGCGTGACCTTCAGGGAGGCCGGACGGCTGGAAAGGGAAGACAGAGCACCTTGGACTCCTTCTCGCCTCCAGAGGAGGGCCCCTGGGTTTGTGCCCTACCGTGGTTTTCGTTGCTATTGAAAAAGTAATGAGTAAACATAAAATAAAAACAGAGCCTGCAGCACCCGAGCTGTTGCAGCTGCACTGTGCGCACAGACATGCAACGCCAGCCCCCTCTGGCTCTCTCGTCGTAGCTAACAAATACTGACTACGCGCCAGGCAGACACAGATAAAACATGTGGTGTCGTTCCCCCCAGCAGCACGCAGCCTGATGAGCAGATGACACTAGGGTGTCATGAACGCAGGCAAAGAGAGCAAGGACACGGACAGGGAACCCTGGCGTCTGTCCATAGGCAGGGGGGGTAGCAGGGACCACTGCACAGAGGTGACAAGGGAGGGCACACGGCCTGGGTCACGGGAGTAGTCACGCTAGAAGCACAAGTCAGGTGGCTCAGGACACCGCAGGCCTGGCCCGTCTCCAAAGCAGGGGCACAGAGTGGCTGGAGGTGAGCTGGTGCGAGCAGGCACGGGCCCTGACAACGGGCAGCGATGCCAGGGTGACTCCACCTCGGTGCAAACCATCGCCCTCCGGTCCGGGGCTGGAAGGGCTGCGGGCAGCCACGCGAGGCGGGGGGCAGAGCGCCCAGAAAGGAGGTTATTCCGAACCCGAAAGCAAAGGTTGAACCGGGGCCCTCGCTCCAGCTGGAATAGCCCCGATCCCCAGAAAGAGTACATGAGCTCCATCTGTAATCGTCCATGTTATAGAGGCCACATTTATCACGTAACGAGAAACACATGGAATGTTTATAACAAAAGCAATTTGGGGCAGGGAAGCCAAAATATTAATATTTCAACATGTAATCAGTACCAACACCCGCCCCTGCAAAAAAACCCATTAAGGAGTTATTTTTCATTGTTTTTTTTCTACACTAGGTCTTTGAAACTCGGTTTGTGTTGGACGCACGGAGAACACATCAATTGGACCAGCTCCGTGTCAGGTGCTCAATGACCACGTGTGGCCGGTGGCAGCCATGTGGGCCAGCACGGGGCTGGACTCTCTGATGGGCATCAGAGACATATATTCCCTCTTGTGGCCATAATCGCTCGGAACGCCGTCCTTGCTGGTATTTCGTTTTCAAAAGGTAGAGCCACACGAAAGGGTCTCCACTGCCAAAAGGCATATAGTATCCCAAGACTTCGCCTGCCAGCCACCTGCTAGGTTGGTGGGAAAAGTCGTCTTAAAATAAACACGCACTCCATCATCCTCTTTGATTTCCGAGGCTTGAAGGAAAGAGGGTGGCATGGGACAATCTGCATCTTAATAAACACTACCTCTTGCAAAATGATTCTCAACATTCTTAATGAGCACATCCCAATGACAGTAATTAACATCAGAAGGTGCTGTGCCAGCATTCACTAATGAAGGCCCTCCCAGGCAGGCCCTGCTTGGATTGACTCTAAGCAAAGCTTTTAAGTAACCATACAGGGAGTCGGGTTTATGTAACTTGTTTCCCAGAAGGAGAGCAGCTTAAGTAACTCGTATCAGGCCCCAAGCAGGGCTGGTGTTAGACGTAGGACTAGAGCGCAGGAAATATGTAGCCAAGATTCAGTATGGTGACCTCAGAAGGGACACGGGTTGCCCTTGTTAAAAGCACAAAGCAGGCTGTGGGGGCCCGAGCAGCCTCACAAGGGTGTGTTGGCTCAGCCATGCTGCCTGGCTAATCCTCTGCCCAGCCCCGTTTGGCCCCATTCAAAGGGCTCTTGGGTCCCTGAACACTCACTGCAGCTCACCCCTCAGGCCCTCCTGCAGGTGTGTGCCTCGCTTGTGGAATTCCCATCCCAAGCCCCCAAAGGTCTTTGACTCCTTTCCAGCACAACAGGGTGGTGGGATGTGCGTGCATAAGGTAACTTTCTTGTACATGGCACCGTGGCTCTGCCTCAGCATGCGCCAAGCACCAAGCCAAGTGCTTCCCATGCACGAATTTGGTGAGTGCTCTCTAGGACCCCAGGAGATCCAGGTCATCAATATCTGCCTCCTATAGATAGGGAGGCCAGGGAGGATATGGAACTTGCTCTGGGAACTCAATAATACCCGCCCAAGGTGGCTGATGCCAGGGTGGGATCTTTAAAGTGCCAGACTATATGGTCTCCTTCCTTTGGTCATGTGAATTTCTTGCCTTGTGTGGTCATGAGAAACACATGGCCCCCAAGATTCCCACCTCCTCAAGTGCACTCGCTGAATAATGCCCTCCCTGCCAGTGAGACAGAACCTGTGACATGATGGGGCGTCACTCTCGTGATTAGATTACTAATCCGTTGGCTTTGAGTTGATCAAAAGGGAAATTATCCAGGTGGGCCCCACCTAAACAGGTGAGCCTGAAAAGGACTGGGCCCACCCTGGAGGAAGGGAGATTCTAAGTGCAAGAGAGCCTACGGAAGGATCCACAGCAGGGACCTGGACATCCTGTAGTTGCTAACAGGACCCCCAGCTGACAGCCAGCAAGAGAACAGGGACCTCAGTCCTACAACTGCAAGGAGCTGAATTCTCCCAACAGACACGTGGGCATGAAATGGACCGTGGGCTCCAGAAAGGAACGCAGGCCTGCTAGGGCAGCCTTGAAAGACCCTGAACAGACGATTCAGCCTGCATCCCTGACCCATGGAAACTGATGTCATAAATATGTATTGTTTTAAGCCACTAGGATTTCCTTCTCCTGTCTTCTTAGACTAGCTAAGACTTCCAGGGCCATATTGGAAATGCACGGTGACCACGGAGGGGACCTCCATGCCTTGTTCTTGATCTTAACAGGAAGGACTGGAGTTTCTCACCTTGAAGCATGACGTCAGGTAAAAGTATTTTGTAGATGATCAGCAAGCTGGGGAAGTTCCCTACTGTTCCCATTTGGCTGAGAGTTTTTATCATGAATATGTGCTGGATTTTGCCAAATGCTTTTTCTTCATCTATTGATACGATTATGTGATTTTTGTTCTGTTTTGTTTTGTTTTTAGCCCGTTGATGGGGTGGATTGCGTTAATTGATTTTCAACTATTGAGCCAGTCTTGCATAGCTGGGATAGATCCTACTTGGTCATTGTGTATCATTCTGAGTACGTTGTCGATCTGATTTGCTAACATCTTACGGGAAATTTTTGCATCTCTGTTCTTGAGAGATGTTGGTCTGAGTTTTCTTTTCTTGCAATATCTTTGTCTGGTCTTAGTATGAAAGTAACGGTGGTCTCATAGAATGAATTAGAAGGTAGGATTTCCCCCTTCTGTCTTCTAGAAGAGATTGCAGAGAATTGGTATAATTTCTTCCTTACATGTTAAGTAGAACTCACAGGCGAACTCATCTGGGTCTGGAGTTTTCTGTTTAGGGAGGTTATTAGTTGCTGATTCGTTAGGTTATCCATTTCTCCTTGTGTAAGTTTTGTTAAACTGTGTCCTTCAAAGAATGGGTCCATTCCATTGAGGTGATGAAATCTGTGGGTATACAGTTGCTCATACTATTCTATTGTTGTCCTATTAACATCTGTGACATCTGATGCCTGATATCGGTAACTTATGCCCTCTCTCTCTCTCTTTTTCTTTGTTAGTTAGCCTAGCTAGAGGCTTATCTGTTTTAGTGATCTTTTCAAAGAAGCATCTTTTGGCTTTGTTGATTTCCTATTTTCACTTTCATTGATTTCTGCTCTTGTTTTTTTATTAGTTTTTTTTCTTCTACTTGCTTTGGATTTAATTTGCTCTTCTTTTCCTGGTTTCCCAAGGCGGGTGCTTAGATGATTGATTTGAGATTTCTTTTTCTCATGTATGCACTCGAAGCTCTCAATGTTCCCCTAAACACTGTTTCTGCAATCACAAATTTTGGTAAGTTGTATTTTCCATTATTTAGCCAAAATATTTTTAATCGCTCTTGAGAGTTCTTCTTGGACTCATATGTGATTTAGAGGTATGTTATTTAATCTCAGTATATTTTCAGATTTTCCAGCTATATTTCTGTCATCAATTCCTAGTTTAATGCCATGTGGTCTGGCAGTGGACATTGTAGGATTTCTATTCTGCCCTCCAGCAGTCACCATCCGGCCAGCTCAGAGCCCCCAGGGGAGAGGCTACCACGGGGGCCAGTCTGGGGGTGGTGGCTGAGCACGGGCCTGCAGGGCACTCATGGGCTCAGGGGCCACTGACAGCAATCAGAGGTCAGCCCACCCTGCGAGAAGCACAGGCTGGGTTTCCTCACTGAAATGCTTTCTAGTTGTTTTAAGCAACACACACGTGCATACACACACAAACGTATGTATACATATATACAGATGTTTTATCTATAGTTCCAGTGTATGAATTTAAGTCCAGTAGGGAAACTGTAACAACTTACTGAGCACATGCTTCTTCCAACTGCACCCGAGCAGCATTTCTAAGCGCATCGTCTGCGTCCAGGAGCCCTGGCACAGTCGGGCCCCCTCGTACTGATGGTGGGAGCCCTGAGCACACACGCACGTGCAAGACAAACATCTGTGATTTATAGAATAGGGGAGCTCCTGGATCTCAGGCTCGCTCGTTTCTTTTGCACACTGTTCAGGACATTCCGGACCCCCAAACTGCCTTCTCCGGACTAGAGCTCACAACAGCAGACCCGGGAGAAGCCGGTGCGGGCACCTGCCCAAGCGTGGCCCTTCGCAGGGTGAGCTGCCCCCTCCCGCACCGGCCAGGCTCCCGTGGGACTGACTCGTCTTCCACACAGATGCGGAATCATGGAGGGTCATTTAGTGAGGAGAAAGCCTAAAGAAACCTTAAAGAACGTGGAGGTACTATGTCTGCACCAAGAAAGCTAGGGGACGATTAAGCCTGCCCGCAGCAAACAATTCTCAGCCATTGTGGTTGTTTGTTTGTTCTGTTTGGCTTTTCATCAAGGTGACACCACACAATCACTGAGAACGGATTTGCTGCCCACTTGCATCTCAGCGCTCAGACCTGCTAGTGGAGATTCCTGCTGCCTCACAGCTGGGGGTCTGAGGGCTGCCCTAAGAGCCCCAGGTAGCCAGAGGACCCCCCTGCTCTAGGCAGTTCCGCTGGCCCTTCGGGTAATCCAAATGGCAAAGCCGCATCTCCGACAGCTCGCCCGGTACCGAGCACCGCCACTTAGATTCTGTTCTTCTGACGACGTGGTCAGCGCCCGCCTTGTTGTTTTCAGACTTTAGACTGTCTTCCGGGCTTGCATTCTCTTGTGTGTCTAGACCAGATGGTGTCTCCAGGTCTCACGTCTGTGCTCTGTGCTAGGCACAGAGTCCCGTCTTGTGGACCGTGGGGAGAAGGGGTGCTGGACCCAGGCATCCACTAGGGGGGCCGGCTGCCCGTGTCCTCTCGGGGGGTCTGATGGCCCCAAGGGATGCTTTTTACCTGAAGTGCACGCAGACATGAGACACTAATGTTGGACTCCAGATGCCTTGGGAGCCTAATGTGGAGGACGTGTGGCAGAAAGAGGGGGCTGCAGCAAGGCCACTGAGCCACCGTGTGAGCTGTCAGCTCCTTAGAGGGAAATCTCAGTAGCTGCCCAGAGGGTCACAGATTTCTCCTCCTACTCTTGGCCCACTCGGTGGAAAGGTCAGTGGACTCTACATGCGAAACACTTCCTTCCAGAGCTGCTGCGTACTGACACCCTCGCCTCCTGGTGGGCTCCCTGGACACGCTTCTTGTCTCTGACCATGTCTCTGCACACAGCACTGGTCATGTTCTCCTCTCCCAGCCTCCCATGGCTCCCGTGGCAGCAAAGTCCAGATGCCGCGGTGGAAGAAATCAGGCCCTTCAAGACTTGGCTTCTGCCTGCATCTGCACCCGCCTCCATCCAGCCGGACCCTGAGCACCAGCCCGAGGAACCACCGTGTTTCCAAACATGCTGTGCCCTGGGCCACGTCTTTGTGTGTGCTGTTAGACCCCTGCTGGCCCTTGGCCTGGCCCGGCCATCCTCTTCAGCCTTTGGGAACGCACTCAGCAGCCCTCCCCAGCGAGCTGATGGCACACCGGCGAGTCCTGCACTGGCCGGCCTTCACCTACGCTGCCTTGGCTCCTCGTGCCAACGTCCGGCCCAGACTTCATCAGAGGTCAGCCGATTCCCTGATAGAGCAATGAGCCCAGCGGGGAAGACAGTGTGAGCTTCCAACCTTGTGCCTCTAAGGTCACCATAACACTGGCACCTAGGATGTATTGATTGAATAACGGAAAGGAAGGAGGAAGAATGAGATGGGAGGGGGCAGGAGATTGAAAGGAGAAATGGCAGATGGCGTAGGGATGGAGAAAATATATTAGTCTATTAATATAGTGACTGTATTATAATAGATAAATATAGATAAGATATACTAACTGTACCCGAAGCTACAGGTGACAAATTTCCCTTAATAATAATGGATTTGGGGCCACTGTTCTGGCATATGTTCTAGACCCAGTGTCTGAGGCTGGTCTAGCTCTCCAGTCCTTATCTAGACGTAGATCAAGACAGGGAACACTACTCTGCTGGTCCAACATAATAAACAAATTAGTCACTGATTCTAGAATGGAGCACCGGTCTTTTTAGTCTAATTTTAGAAGCATGCATGTTGGTAGGTCTGCCTATCAGACTTGGCTTCTTAAATGGAGTGGTGCTGACCTGCACTGGTGTCTTCCAGATAATCACACCCTCGCTGAGACTGTGTTTAGAAAAGAAGGAGAAAATTAGTGGCTTGTGCTCAAAGATTAAGGGCTCCTTTTGCAAATTGACTCTACTTTAAAGATCAGGCCACACCTAAAAACATTTTTGGCAGCTCTGGTGTCTACCCAGGAGAACACCCGCCTCGTGGGCTGTGGGTTTGCATTTCACGTGCAGAGATGTGATGGGTACAACAATGCTGCCCCATAACGAGTAGTCCTGAAGGGTCAGCTGCATGGCAATAGGAAATATGTCACCTGTGACCACAGAGTGGGGGGGTGGGAAGAAACATGGTTTCCATGGCAATGGACACTGTGGTCCATGTGGCAGCATCTTGTTTCCAGCTACCACTCAGCTCCCCACTGAGATGGAAGCAGGTAGTGAGCGAGGCAAGGTGTCACTTACTCAAGGTAGACTGTTCTAGAATCTTCTAGGCTCAAATGCATGAAGTGGGTATGGAGAAAAGTGGCATCACCAGGAGTGGGCTCTCCAGAAGGGACTTTCTTCCTTCTGTTCCCCCAACTCCCACGGCAGAAGCCGCTCCATGACACAGCTTACTGTTGGGATGGCCTAGATCCAAATGCAGGGTGGTTAGACGTGCGAACCCAGGCGACCGGTGATCAGCTTTTACCCATAGGTTTTACCAGTCCCCAGTATGGAAAGAAACAGAAATATAACCCAACCAAGTTGTATAAATCCCAAGGGGAGTGACGCATATAAAACCAGGCCACAGCCAGGCCCTCCCCAGTGACAGCATGTCAACCTGCCTGACACCACCCTCGTCCCTGCCATTATGGCTCAGGACTCGCCAAGAAAAGGGAGGGATTAGGCACTGCAACAGAAGAGGAAATAAGGAATAAAAATCCAACGATACCAGGCACAGAGCAAGCGATCGCTAAATGATAAATCTATCATCAGAGTTGGTGTAATTACTGTGAGCACTCCAGGCACCCCGGGGAGGAGCCCGCTCGCATTAGTCGGCTCAGACCACATGACAAAATACCCCTAGGGGGTGAGACTGGACGGCTTACACGGCAGAGATTTACTTCTCATGGTTCCTGAGGCTGGAAGGCAGGTTTCCTTCTCCTGGTTCCTAGGTGGCTGTCACTATGTGCTCACAGGACCTCCTTTGTGACGTGGAGAGAGCATGAGAGAGCTCTCTGGTGTCTCTTCTTATAAGAACACGAACTCTATTGAATCAGGGCCCTACCCTGTGGCCGCATTTGACTTGGGGGTTGGGCTTCCACATATGGATGAGGACATGCCAACGTTTGGTCCACACACACAGGCACGGGCTGGGGGCACCCCTCTGAAGCCACCTGGTGATGGACATCTTTGTCTATAAGGTAACATCTCATTCACAATGTGTCTCCAGGACTCAAGGCCAAGTAGGCATATGTCTGTTGTTCAAGGAAATGTTAGGATACAGTGGGATTCTGTAGACTGTCAATTGGATTTTTATTCCAGAACCATCCCAAAAGTAGTTGGGAAAAATAATCTTCACATGAACTCATGGCCTTCTTTTTAGATCTAGGTGGCAGAGCCTGGTCTGTGGACAGGACTCCGATATTGCTCTTCCTGCAGGTGCCCTTGGGGGAGGGGCATCGGAGGGATGGTCTGCTCACACATCCCGGTACTGAGCCCTTGGACACTCAGTACCTGGTCATCCAGGCCCCATGTCCCCCACTTGTTCAATGAAACTAGGGAGGTCTTCATGTCTGTCTGCTTGAAAGTATGTAACCTTTGCTTCTTGGTCATTTCCATCAGGATTGTATTTTTCTGGGAGAGGAAGTCCAGAGACATTCTGTGCTTTCCCTGTGTTTGGATGCTGTTGTTTGTAAGTTCTGCTCGTCTCAGCACACTGACACCTCCAACATATGACTGTCCCTGCCTGCCAACCACGGAGCATTCCCTAAACAAGAGGAAGGAAATCGCTCCTTCAATTTCCCTCCTCACTGAAAAGGGCTTAGGTCAGCACTCCCCAGCAGGTGCACAACTGGGCCATGAGACACACTAGAGCCTCACCTCCAAGCCAGGGTCCTTGACAGCAGAGTAACAAGACTGTTTAGACCCTTCCTGAAATAATATCCCGGGACCAGATCCGAGAAGGACCTGCAGTGCATTTAACAGCGCGGGTCATTCTCAGGTCGTGAGATGTCTAGAACCAGTCATGCAGCCTCTTATGCTCTTGAGGGCTGCTTCCATGGTCTGGCAAGGGATGCAACGAGCAGCTTCATTAGCAAACTGGATTTTTTTCTTCCCGCAAGGTAATTTTGTTTCTGGGCTTTACTTTGATGGCATGCACCCACCACGACAGCCTGTTCTGTTGTCCTTTCCAATGTCACCCTCAAACCCCACTGCAGAATGGCAGCTCTCATGCTTCCGTACTCCATCCCCTCGCCCGAAGTCACTGAAATCTGCAAAAATTCACCAAAGTGCAAGAAGGAGCAGATACTATCAGAAGGTCATCAGGAGACTCAAAGCCTCCAGAGAACTACACGTAATAGAACTCAGTTTTTATTGTGTCGGCTTAGAATTATGTCCACAGTTAAGAATGCATTTCTCGTCACTGGGAACTGGGTTGAATAAACTTTTTTTTTTTTTTTTTTTTTTTTGCTGGATCTTGAGCATTTTTAAAGAAACCTGTTGTTGATTTTCTTAGGCACTCACCAGATTACTATGAATATCCTGATTGAATATGCTGCCAAGAAACAAAAACAAGATGCAGCTAAAATAGGCGCTCTGGCAAACATTTGGGGCAGCGTGTACCCATGAGATGTGACAGCCCCGCTCACAGAGGTCATGAAAACCAAGTCAGCAGGAGCTCCCGAGGCCGCGTGTGACTCAGCCACATTTCTCCGTTTCTCCGAGACAGAACACCAGTCGGCATCCAACTTAATGAAAACGCGTTTACTTCTGATGCCCGCCCTGAGAGCTGCAAACTCACTGGCCGGCCGGATGCACTGGGTGCGTGGTTGTACCTCTGGGGCTCTTCTGCTCACACTGGGGCATGAAACACAGCCGTGCTCTGCACAGCAGTGAGAGTGGCCTGGGCAGCCCACACCAGGCCGTGTGTGCAGAACTGCCGAGAAGCAGCACTTGCAAATTAGGAGGGAAACACAGCCGTCCCCACGAGAGGTGCCCTGGGTTCGCCAGCAGTGTCCCCAGGGGCTGCGCTGGACAGATGGGGACGTGCTCTCAGAGACCCCACGGAGAGGAGGAACCCATTTCCCTGCCAGCCAGCATTTCTGAAAGAACATCCTCTGTTTTTGTTTTTCTAAAACTCTTGTTACGTCCTCTGAGCTAGAGTTCCAGAGTGCACACAGGGCGCGTCCAGCTTTGTTTGTACCGTTAAAACCCTAACAGGAGGGTCAAGTTCCCGTTAGGAAGGGACTCCAAGTCCTGCAGTGGCCTGTGATTTTAAAAAATTTAATTTAATTCCTTTACAAAGGAAAGCACTGAACATTTGAGGTTTATTTTTACAGAGGGTGATGATAGTGCTTAGAAATGTAAATACTCCCCCTCCATGTTTTGGCACTCATGAAATAGGGCCTGGCCAGTGCCAGCCGTGTTTTAGACACTAACCACACCAACAGCCGCTCTGCTTCCCCGGGATGCAGGTGGCAGCCCTGCTCCATGCCCCAGACAACCCAGGACCACCGCCACCCCCCCCCCATACCCCGTCTCTGTGGTGACACAGCTCTGGAGGCATTTCTGGGGAGCTCTATGTGCTGGTCACCAGCTTCCGACGTCCTGTGGAGAGTGCCCAGCTGGTTGACCCCTCCATCCCTCCCCCCTCAAATGATTGGTTTAATTCAAGCATGGGAACCCAGTCTTCTTGTGAGCTGAGGAAAGGGCACAGGACCCAACTCTATCTGGTCAGGTTGGGGAGATGTTCTGGGCACGTGTTACGGCTTCAGTGGGTTCCCTGAGAAAGAACTCAGAGAGGCACACTCCCATGCTGGTGATTTACTGAAGAATGTTCTTGGGAGCCACTGTCAGAAAGCGAGGGGCTCAGACGTGGCCCGGGGAGAAGTTCAGCTGGGGTGTCGTCGGCACAAAGACCTCAGCCAACCCTGAGGGCGCCGTGGGACTGAGATGGCCCCTCAGGGGCCATTCCCAGTGGAAGTCTGAAGTCCAGGATGTGTCTGGTCACCAGTGCGGGCTGTCCCTGGGGAGCAGCCACAACCCGCTAGGTGACCTTTTGGGAAGGGACTCAGCTATGAGCCACCAGCAACAGGACCGCCAGCAGCGGGGAAGGAGCACCTCGGGCCTGGAGCATCGTCTGGGCTCCATTCCGCAATCTCCCACACTGCACAGCTCAGATGCTCTCCTTTGTGTGGTAAGCTCACTTATTTGGGAGAAGGTCCTCCTGTATTCTAGTTTGTCTTCTTCCTGGGGAAAAATGACCAAAGAAACCTGGTGGGAGGTGCCACAGCCCCGCCACAGTGACTCGTCTCCCAGCCACAATGGACCTTTCCCACGTCCCTCCTCCTTGCGCCATCTGAGATTCCCCTTGCTCTTGACCAGCATCTCTGCTGGTCCAGGGGCCACACTGCCTCCTCCCTGAGGGTCTGAGCATCTGCTTACCAAGACCGTCTCAGACCATGGGGCCGTGTCTGTCTACTTGCCATCAGAGTGAGACAAGGGAGCGCCACGTGGTGCCCAGGGGGATCCCCTGGGTACACACATTGTTCCTCCATTGTGTGCAGCAGCTCAGCTCCTTCTGACAATGGCACTGCCGGGATGCTGTGACCCCTGGTGGACGCATCCCTCCAGGAAGAAGATCTCTAGAGCCACACACTCTAAAGGTACTGGGAGCAGAAACCCAGACCACAGACTCTTCCCCAAGTGGGCCATGGGGGTGACAATAAGCAGGTACACGCTTACCTGCGACCCTTGGGTTCCAGACACGCTCCCCCCCCCAAAGGGGACCCAGCGCTGTGCACTTTATGCATCCTGGCTGATGGTGGCCCATCCCTGCAGAGTATCAGATCCAAGCGGGTACCATTTCTCGGCCTTTCCAATGGTTCCATCGGGCCATCGGCCTCTGGGTGATGTGGTGAGTGATAAGACACGTTCACGTGTCCACTGTCACTGTATCTCCTTTGCCGTACAATGGGTCCCTTGGTCTGAGAAGATTTTCCATTTATTTACCAATTACTCCCACTCTGGGGGCAAGGGCATGAAGGTGCTTCTGATTCGGGCTCTTGGTGTCAATGCTGGTTCTGTGTCCACATCTTAAAAATGGGCAGATCTTCTCTTTTTCCTAGAGTCGAGTTAACTGAGCGAACTGTCACAAGTCACTCTGGGGAGGGATTCGCACGGGCCGGGATCAGCAAACTCTCTCTGTGGTTCCTGCCATCATAACGCAAAGCAGACCTAGCTTTACATAAATGATTGGGAGAGGCTGTGTTCTCGCAGTAGTGACCACAACAAGCCCTCGCTGGGTCTGGCCCATGGGCCATAGTTTGCCATCCCCTGACCCGGGAGGGTGATGACCCTGGACGCTTACTGTGGAGTTCCGGGTCCTTCCTCACCGAGATTCGGCCTGTCCTTCAGTGAGTGGGCATAGGGCTGCAATCCAGCTCAGATCCAGAAACCATACAAGGAATAGTGACTTGTTATTGGCCAGTTGCTCTCAGTCATGTACTTATTCACCTTTGATTTTTTTTCTTTTTTTTTTTTTTCTTTTGCTCAACAAAGCAGTATGTTGCTGGCTGTCCTTGGGACACTGTGCTTTATCTGTGTTTTATGACCCATCTCCAGTGCTCCGCACGCCGGGCCCCCAGCTGCCATCCCTGCCTTGCCGTTCGTTCTAACTGCACCACCTTAACTCCAGCACCCGGTCTCTGTTACTCCTGGATCCCGTCACCCCATTAGCATTGGAGGGCTTGGTTCTAGGACAGCGTCTCCTCTCTGGAGCCCATATGGCAAAGAACAGCCATCTCTGAGCTCCTTGAGGATGCTTGCTCACCAGGGGATTTCCTACTGTCTCTGAAACTCCAGCACCTCCCAGACTCTTCCCCGGAGCGTACTCAGTCAGTGGTGTTCCCAGCCTTGCTTCTGCCAGTCTAAATGGTGACTTCTGGAGCCTCTGGATCCCCCCTTCCACATCCCGCCACGGCAGGTGTGGCACTTCTCTTAATGCCGACACTTTCTCCAAGCTTCCGGGAGACCTCCTACTGACTGTCAGCACCATCTCTCAGGCTGTTGGGTCCTGGATCGGAGGGGATCATTTCGGTATCAGTGAACTCCCCCTCCCTGAGCCAGCACCCTCCTGTTTCCTGATGTACGCATCGGCCAGATGCCCAGGCTCCTGCAGCTCATGGTGACTTTTCTGCCCTGCTGCCCACTACTTTCCCGGCCATGTCCCACTGCGGCTTGACCCCCGTTGTCGGTCTGGTGGCCAGGAGGAGAGGAAAGGTGGATCCGCAGAAGAACACGAGTTGCCAACATCCTGGAGCTCGAAGGCCCGGTTCACATCAGCTTGAATTGGTTCCCTCTCCCTTCAAGAGGCTAGCCTTGTGACGACTGCTCAGGTTCAAGATTGAATCCAAGGACAGTTCAAGGGTTGGCTGCAGAGAACGGGAGAGAAAATAAGCAAGGCTGATTGAACTCTTTTCTGACCATGGTCTTGTATTAAAAAAAAAAAAAAAAAAGATAAAATGAAGCGGGGGCACAATCCTGCTGAGCTGGACCAATGCTCTTTTCTTCTTTGGGTCTGTTTGTACTGAAAGTCTTCCTCCACCAGAGGCACTCACTGGCTTCGGGGATGCTCAGGTTTGCTACCGCACAAAAAGGAAGAACGATTCAATATTATGCTCTGGCATCCAGCAAAGGATTTTCAGAATAACACTCATTTTGTAAGCCAAGGATTTTCTTTTTTCTTTTCTTTTCTTTTTTTTTTTTTTTTAGTTTCCATTAAGAGTCTGGCCTTGGCAATGCACTCTTCAGGGTTAGCAAGAGCCAGGGCCGGAGAGGAGACAGGATACAAAGCAGGTTCCCGGAAGGAGAGATGGGAGGGAGAGCGAGGAAGTGGGCAGAGAGGCAAATGTGTGCCGCCGTCCTCCTGAGGCCCTCGGGGACGGGAGGGGACACACTGGGAAACCAGGAGAGAGAACTCAAATCCAGGGCATGTCCCCCACTTGGAATCCCAGGGCTGCGTGCTGGTGCCCCAGCAAAACAGAGCTGCTTTGGTGGATAGTGATGCGTAGATGAGCAAGCCTCAGGTGGTGTCCCTGCCTCCTCGTGTGTGTCCCCAAGGGGCCCAGAGTTTCCCACGGGTCCTGCCTGGAGAGGAGATGCAGTTGAGCACAGGGAGGAGATGGTCGGTGGACTCCAGAGACCAGCCAGCCACGTTGGAGGGTGTCAGCGCCTGGGGGCCAGCACCGAAGGCTGG
Source organism: Callorhinus ursinus (assembly GCF_003265705.2). Lineage (NCBI taxonomy): Eukaryota > Metazoa > Chordata > Mammalia > Carnivora > Otariidae > Callorhinus > Callorhinus ursinus. The sequence goes on from NW_027397090.1 coordinate 18,582,569, forward strand.
AACCAAGGACTCCAACGGGAGGTGTGGCCAACACTCCGGGAAGCCAGATGGGACCAGCGTCCACGGACAAGCCATGTGAGATGGGGAAGTCAGGCGGGATTTCAAGGACACCACATCTAATGCCCTGTCTCCCTTACCAGGAGGCCTCAAAAACCTGCCTACTGTATCAGAGAGAAGAAGGGAGAGGAGAGGAAATCTGGAAAGTGAAACACTTTCTCAAAAGACTGTCATATCATTAACATGGCACACTTTAAATCTAAAGGGACAGTGATCTCTTAAACTTGCCTTGTAATGTCTGCACCCTGCCCGCATCCCCACTGATGGAGTTCCCATCAGTGACACTCCCTGTGGCAGGGCTGGGAACTCCCGGCCAGCGAAGGGGGTGAAGGCAGGAAGCGCCAGAAAACCCAGACCCGGGAGCAGCCCTCTGCAGGGGCGGGCGGGGTCCTTGAGTTAATACTTCAGCCCCTTCCGAGGCCGGGATGGGTGGTTGGCCCAGAGCTCCCCCGTGGGGCTGAGCTCCAGGACCCACGACCACTGAGATGTCTGCAGCACACCACCCCCTAGCTGCTGGTCCTCCCGGGCTTCTGGGGACCACGTCTCACATAAACGACTTGGACTCGCACCTTCGCTTCTGGGTTTTCTTCTGGAAAACCTGAGGACGATGATTGAAGCCCACGCCCCTTTACCTAGTGAGCTGGGAGCCTGTAAGGACCGTGCGGTCTGCTCCTGTACTGGTTTTGCACACCCAGGACAATGAGGGCGAGTGTTCACAGCACTTTCCTGATGGCCGTCCCTAAAGCGATTCTATGTATTCTGGAAGCATCGTTCAATTAGGGAACAAAGGTCGATTTAGTTGAAATTAGGTGTAAGGGAGGCTGCAGCTGGTCTGGAATGCTCTGGGGCAACATGCAACGGGAACACACAAAGCTCCTCCGACCACGTTCACGGTGGCCCCAGCCTTCTTCCCCAGCCCTGGCCTCTGCACGGACATCTGGGCTCGTCCCTTGTGTTCCCTGCCACCTCTGCAGAAGACACCGGCAGGATGCTCGATCTTAAGATCTCAAAGTAAAGAAGAACAGTGAGAGGAATGAAGGCCATTCATCACGGACACAACCATGTGGTCTACAGCCATTGATCAAAGCTCTCCCTGTGACCAGCTCTCCGTGGGGACTGGCTGGGTGGTAGGGCCAGCCCTCTTCTACTTCTCATTCTGGCTAAGCACTCACTGTAAGTGGGAATCAGCAGGTGCTCCACGCAGCAGAGAGAGAAGCCTTCCCCCCGGGACGTGAAGGATGGTTAAGGAAGAGAGACACCAGCAGCTATCACCACCACGATGTTGCAAATGATCGCCCAGCCGCGCGTGTCCTGTGACTGTGTATGGGCATGGTTCGCTGGCCCCAGCTCCAGGCACCTTCTGTCGCTCCTCCTCTTGGGACCAGTGGCTCAGGGAGGTGCCTTCTCACTGTGGAAAATAGCACAGGCCCAAAGCAGCACGCAGAAACCTGCAGTGCACAGGTGTCCCCTCGGAATGGGCACTCGGCCCCTGGTGCCCCCGAGTCCTCAGCCAGAACACACGGGTGGCCAACCCTAAGTCCCCGAGACGCTGAACTCCACACCGGGGTTTGGAGGGAGGGCTGCATATCTATGTGCAGTAGCCCCATCTAGCCCACAGAAGGAGGGAAAGAACATTCCAGACAGAGAATGGTGAATTGCAATTTCCTCCAATGTTCGGGTCAGCTGCTTAGTGCGAGCTCAGGCAGGCATGCGTCGGAGACAGTGCGTCATGCTCCACCTAGCAGCCCCTACATAGTGTCCAAAGACCGCCGGAACAGTCCCAGCGGCAGGGAGGGGGGTCCATCCCTACTGTCCTGCTAACTTGACACGGGGTATTTATCGATCAGACTTGGATCGGTATTTTCAGAAGGCCACTGTGATACAGTAAAGAAGGTCTATGTGATTGTCTCCAGGAGATGTGGGTGTCATTTCCAGAAAGACCGAAGCCTGACCACAGGGTTGACATTCCCCCCCCACGCCCTGATGTCCATCCAGGGAAGGGGGGAATTGAGTTTGGTCTCCAGTGGTCAATGACATAGTCAGTGATGCCTAAGTAACGAAACCGGCATAAAATGTTCCAAACAATGGGGTTCGGGAGCGTCCACGTTGGCGGACATGTGAGGTGCTGGAAGGATGGCGTGCCCCGGGAAGGCGTGTGCTCCACGCCCCTTCCCCACACCCTGCCCTGTGCCCCTCGTCCGTCTGGCTGTTCCAGAGTTGCATCCTTTCTCATAGATGGATGATAGTAAGTAAAGCACTTTCCTGAGTTCTGTGAGCCATTCTGGCAAATTATCAAATCTGAGGAGGGGGTCATGGGAACCCCCAGTTTAGAGCTGTGCAGTCGGTCGGTACAGGTAACGACCTGGGACTTGCGGCTGGCATCTGAAGGGGGCAGGCTCTGGGGGCTTCCTCTGTGGGGTCTGTGTCAACTCGAGGTAGTTAGTGTCAGAGCTGAGGTGAATTATTGGACGCCCAAGTGTGTCTTCAGAGAACTGGAGAGTCACTTGATGTGAGAAGAACCTACACACTCGGTGTCAGAAGTGTTGTGCCTGAAAACAGCTCAGAGCCACCTTATGCGGCGGAAGCCTCATGAAGGGGCCTCGAGAGAAGGGGACGCAGCAAGGCAGAGCTCCCCATGAGGGAGACGGCTCATGCTTTCCTCCTAAGGCAGTGCCACCAGCCATGCAGCCAAAGCCTGCATGGGGGGCACCCTCACGGTGGTGTGTAGCCAGGACAGTGGACTTGGAAACTTCCCAGGAACAGGGTGTTTCCCCTAGAATTGTCTCAGGGTCTGACCTTTCAGTTCCCTGTCCCCCAGCCCTGCAGCTCTGGACAGGATGGTGCTTTGTTCCACTGACTGCAAAGTGACATGGCCTTGCCTCTGAAGACAGACTCACCCACCATCCACTTGTGTTTTCATAGTGAACCCTTGTTATTGGACAAAATCTCACGTGGGATCTTCAAATAGGCAACGAACAAAAATTTAGTTACTTTCATTTGGAGAGGGTTTGGGATTGTCGAAACCCTAACTAGGTCACCACATTTCTCCCTCGGGGTACCACGTGTGGAGCTCCAGGGAGTCCTGGAGGAGACGTGGAATTGGGGGTGGGGTGGTGGGGCTGGGGATCCTGCTGTCACCTGGGATGGCTAAGCACCTGCTTTCCACACCACGGCAGCGCCAATTATTAGCTACTCTCGCGTCAAAATAATACCACGGTCCCTCCGAGGATATTATTTCCTGCGATTCATATTCTTTCCTTCTCAGATCACAGGGCTTTTCATTAGCATATACTATGATTAAAATATTCTTTAAAGGTATTTTTCCAATGTAAACTTTTATTTCAACTCACCAGGCACTTACTGAGTGTGTATTATGAAAATCTGAAATAAATTCCAACAAGCACGGTACCACTACCTATGACATGTCTGTTACCACGCAGCACATGTGTGGAGCACTTGCTACACACTGGATACTTCAGGAGGGCTTGTCGTCAATATTAATATTAATTTAATATTGATTATTGAATTCATATTGATTCTCGTCCCTATAAAATCCTTGCTCCTTACCTATTACTAACCTTGGTTTACAACATAAAATGAGGGCTTAGGTAAAGTATTTGTGATTACACAGCAGGAAAACTTGAACACGGTTCTTTTGATTCAGACGTGTAGGATTTCTCCCGACATGCACAGAAGTAAGCAACGTAACGCAGAGCTTAAGTGCAGGGCTGAGATGGGCGGAGGGCTCTGTGCGCACGCACCAGGAGGACCAGCACGCTGGAAGCGCTGGGAAGCCTTCCCTTCCCGCGGCAGCCGGTGCTGGGCCAGGCGGTCAGCCAGCGCAGGGGCACAGCGAGCCGGGCCTTCCCCAGAAGCCCCCAGAGCCTGCCCCCTTCAGATGCCAGCCGCAAGTCCCAGGTCGTTACCTGTACCGACCGACTGCACAGCTCTAAACTGGGGGTTCCCATGACCCCCTCCTCAGATTTGATAATTTGCCAGAATGGCTCACAGAACTCAGGAAAGTGCTTTACTTACTATTATCCATCTATGAGAAAGGATGCAACTCTGGAACAGCCAGACGGACGAGGGGCACAGGGCAGGGTGTGGGGAAGGGGCGTGGAGCACACGCCTTCCCGGGGCACGCCATCCTTCCAGCACCTGCACATGTCCGCCAACGTGGACGCTCCCGAACCCCATTGTTTGGGGCCCAGAGCTGAGGAGGGAATGTGGGACCACCCCACGGAACTGTCGGTCTCAAATTCCGGTTTCCTTTCTCTGCTGCCCGGGATGGAACTGAGCTCTAATGTAACAAGGTCCATGGATAGGACGGGGAGCCCCATTATCAAAAGACTGCCCAGAGACTTAGGGTTGTGTGCTGCAAAATGAGTTCCCAAAGACCCCCCCAAACAACTGATGGTAGACAGTTTGGAAGTACTGCCTCATTATCACTTCCTCAGAGATTCGTCTTATACAGGCGGCATTGACCATGAGACAAATTCTATCCGTCCACTTGTTCTGAGAAATTCCCAAACTTGTGTAGTTATAGAATCCTGTTTCTCTTACAACGTCCATCCTAGTGAACAGAATGAACAGAGCATCCTTTTAGACTAGAGGGCCAGACAGACAGTGGTCCTCATGAGCCCCATGCCCCTAGGAGGACATGCTTGTGGCCACCCCAGACCCGGGTCATCGCCGCTACACGGTAAAGCATCTGCTCGCCATGTGTGTGGGACCCGCGTGTGTCACGGGGAGCTTGCTGGGGAGCCGCGGGGGCCGCCAGGGGCTGCATGGCCAGTCCGGAGGACCCGGGATCCCTCCAGTCCTTCGCTGAGCTCGGGCTCTGTTGTGCGGCGTCAGGCTCTCTCCCTCCACGAGCGCACTTGCATTTTCTGCCCAGCCCCTCTGGGGAGAAAGCCCGCTGGGGCCACCAGCCTGGTTTCCAGCCTGCATTTTTGTCCTTGGTGCCACCTCCCGGACTGTCCCCTCGGCCACAGGCCTTCCCTTCCGCCCCCACCCTGCCACTGCAGCCCACGCCCCCGGCACGCGGCTCAAGGCCTTCCCGCCCGCTTACCCGTAGACGCTCACGGCTCCGAGCGGCCGCCGAGGTGCGCCGGCAGGCGCCCTGTCTCCTGCAAGGATGACCCCTCTCAGCCTCAGGTTCGTACTCTTCGGCTCGTTTCAGGGTGTGCCCCTTGGATAATTACAAAGTCCCATGCCCTTCTTTAATGATTTTCGAAATATTAACATGAGTCCAATACCATGATTGAAAACAGACTAACTCATGTCTGCAGCTAGCTCTGGATGGAGGTGGGGGCCGGCGAGGGACAAAGCCAACAGTGTCTACGGAATGGCGTGTAGGGGTGGGGCAATGGGCGTTCACTGTGAAATCATCTCTGCTTCTGGTGTATTCGAAAATTTTCATAAGAAAATGTTGGGGCGGGGCGGAATTTGAACAGTGGCAATTTAAGAGTATGTTTTGTGAGCACCTGCTCTGCTCACGGAGGAGGGCGGGGAGCCTCAGGGAGGTGGGGTCACGGGGGCCCACCTGGCCGCGAGCTGCCGCCGGTCCTTCTCTGCTTGACGCCCCGACGGCACATGGCTGTGTCTGTGCCATGCCACTCACGCCCGGCCTGACGCTCTCGGCGGCGCTCCAGCTCCGGAGCGGGGGCCGGGGACGCTCCGGCCTATCCGTGGGGGCTCATCTCTGGGCGGCTTGCCCAGCCGAGTACCAGGGCTCAACATCCCCTCGTCCGCCAGCCTACCCTTTCCGACCCTCCTGGATCGCGCACCGGGCCCAAGGGAAGAAGCCAAGAGCCGTCACTCCCCCCGGGACACTTTCCGAATCCACTTCCCATCTGGCTGGCCCTGGAAGAGGCCACGTCAAGTCAAGCAACCTGTCTCCGAGGAAAGCCTGGTTCCTGCGTGATGGATTTGCTTAGGAGAGAAATCATGCCCATTCTGTGCTTGGGTCAATGTTGGTAGATGAGAAAAATGTACATCCAGTGACTCTGAGCATCGTTTAAACAATTCCTTCTGCATGAGGGGCATGCACACTCATGGCACGAGGTGGGGACAGAGCACAGGGGCCTGCCTGTGACACAGAAGTATCCTCGAAACCTTGGGGCCAGATCTGTAGGTAGGGGGCCCTCCTGGAGCGAAGGGAGCCCCCAGGTTGCAAGAAGGGGTTGTGCTCTGGAAACTAACTGCTCCAGAGAGTTGACTGCTCCAGTGACGACTCCAAGCCAAGGTTCTTAAACACACAGGTGTTAAAGGCCCACCTGCACAGCCCCAGGTTATAAGTGACTAGCAGTGGGGTGGGAAATGATCAAGAAAGGGTGCAGCAAGCCCACCAGGAAGGGAACAGGGTAATGATTATAAGGCTGGAGCCCCTTATGGTTTTGAATATCCTACTGGATTTGTATTAAATTAACACTTAACTCTATGGCCATGGGGGGTCATTAAAGATTTTTGAACCAAATGGTGCTAGCACCCGGGAGGAAAGAATTTATAAGGAGGCGCGACTAGCCCCTAGGGATTGTCCCTGGCCAGAAAGCACTGTGGCCCGTGGGACTTTCTGCCCTGGCCGGAGTGGTGGACACCCGCGGCAGGAATCACCCCATCTGGCCTGCGTGTGCCTGTCCAGGGACAAATGGCGGAGCCAGAGGGAGAGAGTCGGCAGGGCCTAACTCTGAAGCCAGACCCCAAGTCCCCTAGGGAACTCGAGGGAAGAGCATGCAACTGCTCCCTTAGTTCCAGTGTGAGGTCACTGGAACAGAGGTGCAGAAATAGCTTCTGGATTCACCAAAGCTCCTAGGATCAGAGCCTCATGAAAGATCTGACGACCGTAGCCCACGCACGCCCGCCTTTGGGGGCGGTGGCCGGGGTGCGCCTGGCGTGTAGGTCTCTGAGCAGGCACTGCTGGCCCCCAGAGAGGGAGTCAGGACGTTGTACACACAGCATTTCCAGTGACAATAAAATACGAACGCTCAGGAAAAGCCCAAGGGAACCAAGGGCAGGGCGCAGAGACAGAGCAAGGGACAAAGCCAGGATCTAAGGGAGCATCAGATGAGACACTGGTTCCAGACTCGGTTTCCAGGAAAGTGGAGCCCGCCCCATGCACCCCCATCATTCTAAAATCTGAGAACCACTTCTCAAGGTACCTAGGGAAGGTCACTGTGAATTTGCTCTGCGATTGGATCTTAATGTAGAATTTGAGCTTCTGAGATGAATTTAGAAGTTTGTGTTTATATACGCTTTTATTTTCTAGTTAGAGAATTTATTTATTTTATGTTTTTAAAGATTTTATTTATTTTTTGCCAGAGAGGGAGAGAGTTGGGCAGAGAGAGACAGAGAGCACAAGCAGGGGGAGCGGCAGAGGCAGAGGGAGAAGCAGGCTCCCCGCTGAGCAGGGAGCCCAACGCAGGACTCGATCCCAGGACCCTGGGATCATGACCCGAACTGAAGGTAGACGCTTAACCGACTGAGCTACCCAGGTGCCCCTCTAGTTAGAGAATTTAAATGCTCATCAGAGAGATCATCAAAACCTGCTAACCATTAGTACTGTTACTAACCTTTCTGGAACTCAGGGGTAAACGTGACCGTGATCGGAGTTGACAATATTAAGAACTACTAAGTACTTAGGAAGGGTCAGTGTCTGGGCTGAGCACACCCTGTGGACAATCTCCAGTACCAATGGCAGGTACTAGAACCACTGCCGTTGGTGGTGGAAGCCAAGCCTTGGATGTGAACCCCCCTAAAGGGAGAGCAATCAGTCAACTGCAATATTAATTCCCAGGTAATCTGGCTCTAAAGCAGGAGGTGCAGCTCCAGACTTCCAGCTCAGCCACGTTGCGGGACAGAGAGTTCCCAGAAGCGAAACCACACCTGGGCCTCAGGGGCCGCCCCTTGGGTCCTGACACTGATCCCAAAGGGGCAAGATCAAGATGGGCCACTGTCGAGGAAAACCTGTCTGCCACATTCTGGTTCGTGAGCATCTGAACAATTCTTTGAATGAAATGGGCTTTATTCTTTAGGGAGCTGAAGTATTTTCGACATTTCTCAAAAATCATCTTCAAAGAAGGGCTCATTCCCAGAACAGCTCATTCAAGGAAATAGTCAAGTTCGGCTCTGCTATTTTCGGTCTCTGGGCAAGGTGCCTTGGGGTGGGGGGGCGGGGCGGGGGGAGCAAGAAGAGCTGGTTCGGAGGTCCAGGAGCACGGAGCCAGCTTGGTAGGTTTGTGGAGAAGGAGCTGCTCTGGATTTTGAGGATGGGGATGTGGTCTGGAGACTGTACTTCACAGGAGTGAAGTACAAGGCTGGGCAGTGTTCCAGCATGTTCTGCAGGTAGAGCTGAAAGGGCTCAGGGATTTTGAGTTGGGTGCAGTGAAAGCAGAAGCCGGGGAAGGACGCAGCTGCTATCAATGGGAAGGGGACACCAGAAGATGGAGCACGGCGCGGTGGGGGGGTTGTCAGGAGCCCCAGCATTGAGCCCTGGCCGTGTGGATAGACACAGAGATGGCCACAGGGAAGTCGGTCACCGTTCTGCAGGCCTGCACCTGAGCTGGGGCTGTGGACCGGGTCTTTAATCCCCATGAGATTCAGGGACCATGCCCCCCTGTGTTGGGTGAGCCCTGCAGGGAAGGCAGACTGGGCCTTCAGGGAGCTTTCTCTCGGGCGGCTGGGCCCCCAAGATCCCTCCATTCTGAGCCCCTCAGGCTGCTGGTGACTAGGCCCGGCCCCACCGGCCCTCCAGCCATGCCCCAGCTGCTGGAGCACTGTCCCCTCTGGCCTCACAGGCCCCCTCCTCCCAGCCCCACAAAGTGTACAAGGACGCTGAGGCGCCCTTGTGTCCCTGCTGTAAATCTGAAACTTGGAGGGCTGGGGAGGGGTCCCTGCAGGTTTCTCCTCAGTTCCTTGGAAATCAGACACCTCTTCTGAGACAAGCGCCAAGTTCTGAAATTTTCTACTCCAGCGGATAAAAGTGGGCTCCTCCGGCAGCCCGTGGCCGCCCCGTGCCCGTGAGGCACCCCGCTGCGCAGCCCTCCCTCTTCCTGACCCTCCCCGACCCCGCCACTTGCCCAGAGAGGAGTTAGCACACCAAGATGGGGCCCATCAGGATTTTCAGGGTGGGAGCTTATGTATCAATTATGCACCTTCTTTACCTAATGGCCTTTCAATGCTGTCCTGGTTTTGTGTGAGTTTGTGGCATTTTTACATTCGAAAGAGGAAACCACATGCAAGTGACCCTTGAGCAACTCTGGAGTTAGGGCACTGGCTTCCCCCTCAGTCAAAAACCCACGTATGACTTTTTGTTTGTGTGTTACTTCTCACCTTTGTGACTTATTTATTTTGTAACCAGAAGTTCGCACCTCTTCACCCTCCACCTGTGTCACCCACCCGCCTCCCCTCCCCTCTGGTGACCCCAGTTTGTTCTCTGTATTTAAGAGTCTGTTTTGTTTATTAGATGCCACATACGAGTGAAATCATATGTATTTGTCTTTCTCTGACTTATTTCACTTAGCGCAATCCCCTTTCTTTATGTATGCATCGATGGACACTTGGGGCGCTTCCATATCTTGACTATTGTAGGCAGTACTGTAACAAACATAGGGGTGCATATATCTTTTCGAATACAAGTTTACATTTTCTTTGGGCAAACACCCAGCAGTGGGATTACTAGATCATGGAAGGTATTTCCATTTTTAATATTTTGAGGAACCTCCACACTGTTTTCCAGAGGGGCTGCACCAGCTTGTGTTCCCACCAACAGTGCACGAGGGTTCCTTTTTCTCTACACCCTTGCCCACACTTGTTTCTTGTGTTGTTGATACTAGCCATTCTGACAGGGGTGAGGTGAGATCTCATTGTAGTTTTGACTTGCATTTCCCTCATGATGAGTGATATTGAGCCTCTTTCCATGTGTCTGTTGGCCATCTGGGTGTCTTCTTTGGAAAAATGTCTGTTCAGGTCCTCTGCCCATTTCTTAATTTTTTTGTGTGTGTGTGTGTGTGTGTGTGTGTGTGAGTGGTATACGTTCCTCATGTATTTTGGGTACTAATCCTTCATTGAATATATAGTCTTCTCCTATTCAGTACATTCCTTTTTTGTTTCACTGATGATTTTCTTGGCTGTGCTAAAAGCTCTTTTATTTTGGTGTAGTCCCAGTTGTTTATGTTTGGTTTTGTTTCCCTGGCCTCGGGAGCCAGACCCATAAAGATGATGCTGAAGCCAATGTTCTAGAGACTACTGCATGTGTTTTCTTTGAGGACTTTTATGGTTTCAGTCTCACATTTAGGTCTTTCGTGCATTTTGAGTTTATTTTTGTGTATGGTGTAAGAAGGTAGTCTAGTTTCATTCTTTGGCATGTATCTGTCCAGGTTTTCCAGGATCATTTATAGAAAACATTGTATTTTCCCGTTGTATATTCTTGTCTCCTTTGTCATAGATTAATTGGCCAGATAAGCATGAGAGTATTTCTGGGTTCTCTATTCTCTTCTGTTCATCCCTGTCTATTTCTGTGCCAGCACCGTACTGTTTAGATTATGTTAGCTTTGTAGTATATCTTGAAGTTCGGGACTGTGATACTTTCAGCTTCGTTCTTCTCAAGATTGCTTTGGCCTGCGTGTAACTTTTGACTCCACCAAAACTTCACTACTAACAGCTTACCAGGGACCAAATGCTTTACCAATAACATAAACGGTCAATTAACGCATGATTTGTATGTTATATTATTATATACTGTATCCTTACAATAAAGTGAGCTAGAAAAAAGAAAATGTTAAGAAAATCATAAGGAAGAGAAAATATATTTACAGTGCTATCCTGTATTTATCAAAGAGAAATTTGTGTAGAAGCGGGTCCAAACAGTTTGAACCACATTGTTTAAGGGTTGACTATATTCCAAGTGGTGTGAACCACACATTGCCAAGAAGCCCCATGAGCAGACACACGAGCCTGGGTCACAACACCCAACACCTTATGGGAGAGTCTGGGTTCTGAGGAGGTAGAAATATTAGCAGAATGCCGTCTTTTTTGCTATGAAAACATTCCCCCTTGACTTAAATATCATGATGAGAAGCACCCAAAGGAGGTTTTTGTTTATCACAAGTTTCTCTCAGAATAGAAACTGCCCACGGTATTTTTCTTGGGAGGTACATTTGCATGGCAATGTTCACAGTTGATATTTTTAAGCTAATGCACCATGTTATACAAAGTTGAGCAGAAAAAGCAAGCTTCTATTCGCCGGCTATGTGTTTGTTCTCCACAGTCTGCCAACTGGGCTCAATATGCTTTACTGGTCAACGTGTTCGGCGCTTGGATTGTTAGCTCCCGCATTCCTGAAATGCCAGAAGCTCACAGGCGGGCCTGGTTGGTTTGACATTTCAGTCCCAAAGCTGAGGCAAGTGGCCTAAATCCTTTGCTTATCCTTCTGTCCGGCACTTGAGGCCCACAGCAAAAGGCATATGCTGACAGTGTTCTTTGGGTGCAGATAAGGTTTCAAACGCCCCGATCTCTCCAGAGGAGCACCGCTCCACAGAGGAAAAACGGCCAACCCCAAATTAAGCAGCTGGGCCCCCTGTAAATCCAGGTTCTGGGGTTTGGGTCTTAAAACACCACACCTGTTACAAGCAGGCAGGTGCGGTGGGACTGCAGCTGTGGGTGCTGTTGGGCAGAAGGCTTGTCTTGACAGACACGGGGTCCTTGTCCGTCCGACACACAAGGACAGGGTGGAGAATGAGTTTTGCTACAGCCCCTGCCTCCCCAACAGAAAGAAACCAGCACAATTTAGCAGGATCTCTGCAAGCAATAAGAGGAAAACATTCATTTGCTTGGGCCGGCCAGCCTCTTGGTTGTCTTTCCACTGGGTTTCTATGGTAACGATGTTCACTGTAAGCACAGACACTTAATGGATTCAGTCTCCAGACCACATCCCCATCCCACGCCGCAAGCGCACCTGCCCACTCCGCTCCAGCATCCGGGGCCACGGCAGAGGAGCGGCCCCCGGAATGAAATAGCTGAGTGTTTAAGCACCGAGCATCCATAGTCCCTTCCAGGGAGGAGCGAGCCAGTGCCGCCAAAGGCAGGCAGTGAGGGACCCGGGCGAGGGGGTTGGTGTTGGACCAAAATTCCTGCTGATGCTCAGATATTCAGCTTGTCTCAGCATCCAGACTAATTATTTTCTTTTCTTCTGCACCATTGTTGGAATTTGGGGTAGATTACTTTCCTAATGACAGTGTTTTACTAAAGACTTTCTTTTATAACAGAATCTTGGAGCCTCTTCTGTACACATTACAAGCAAATCCAGGGCAGTGTGGCAAAGATCCTTGACCGTGAATCTCTGTGAAGGATACGAGCGAAAGGAGTCTGGTCTCATCTGTCTTGGATGGAGACACAGAAAACCCAGAGTGGCCCTGGGGTCACGAAGACTCGCAAGCCACCACCCTGTGAGAAAGGATCCTGGCAGCAGCCCCCTGGGTTCACGGCTAATGCAAAACACCAAAACCACAGCCAACATGTCAGAGGCTTTGCGCTGCAGCCTGGGACCCTCCAGACAGGGGCCCGCTCCTGTAGCTTCTGCCCTGACACGGTAGTCTGTCCATTCTTCCAGCTTCTATTTTTATTATTGTTACTGTTATTTATTAATAGGAACACCAAAAGGGCCCTGTCTCTTTAATTAAGTTGTTCCTGCTTCCCTGTGTGTCTTTAATTCCACATAAGGAAACGAGATCTTCTATTGCGTTTGTAAACTGCTGTTGTAGTTTCTTTTGGCAAAGCTAAACTCTGGTGAAGCTCTCGGTGGTTCACCCGTCAGGACGCCTGGGGTCTTGTGCCGGCACGGCAGGGGCGAACCCGCCTGTGGTTGGCCCAGGGCCTCTGATGATCCTGGGGAGCTCCCACCAGCCGGAGGATTACGGGAGGAAGGGTGTATTTGTTTGATCTTCTAAGGTCAGGTTGTGCGTACAAGGAGGCGGAGGTCAGGCTGACGTTTCTCGGGCTTCTCTGGGCTGTTCTGAGCAAGCGTGTTCCAGGAAGCTGGTTCGTTATTTTGCCCAGAACCTGTTGATCATGATACATTTGGGGGAGGGGGGGTCACGTTTCCTGCTGCAAGGAGTCCTGAGAGTTCCTGATATTTACCTAAACAGGCCTTCAAATATTGACTGAAGTTGTAATACGGGGCTGTGCGGTTGAAGGACACCAGAGAACACTCGTGGGGACAAAGTGTTGACCAGAATGTGGTCTGTGTTCCGTGACAATTCTCTGAATCCACGCATAGAAATCCGTCTGCTTTTTTCCTTCTGTGCAAAATGCTTCAAGTCCCAACGGTCCAGAATACTCACCAGCTGAAACGCTGCACGTGCCTTGGGAGCTCCCCCACACTGGCAAGATCCTGATACAAACACACCACCACAAATCAAGTCAGAAATCTCTCCGTTCTGTGAAGGATAGGAACCCCTGTTGATGCTGTATGACTTTTACAGAAATTCTTATGCGAAGCGGACACAGGCGAGAATGTGGGCACCACCCCCAGGAGAGTGCAGCAAACGGGAGGCACTCCATGCAAACTGCTCCCCTTCTCTTGCTTTCAAACACCAAACTCAGCCAAACAAAAATGTGGCCCAAACAATGGGGAAATAGCAGAAAATGATTCACTGTCAGAATCGCAGGTGAGATGAACCAGCCAAAAAAAAAAAAAAAAAAAGATTCAAAGAAATGAACTTGCCGATACTGTGACATACTAAAACAACAAGGACGTGAGTCACCTGGCCTTCAAAGCAAAAGTCACAGCAATGCGGTGTGATCCCTCACGAGAACACAGAGGTCAACCCTGTTGGCAGGAACAGGCAGGAAGAGGGAAAACTCCATCCAAGTTGACACACGGCTGAAGACGGACCAGAGTCCCTGCTGCTGTCCCTGCGCCTTTGCTGGGGGGGCCGGGCTGGGGAGGCTCCGGGGCGGGGCGCCAGGAGGGGCCTCCCGAGAGCACAGAGCTGCCCCGTTGGCCTTCCCGGCATCCTTCCTTGGGGATCTAACACCATTCCTTGACCTGCTCCTTCTTCTGAGTTTCCGGTGACTCCCGGCCCTTCTCGGTCATTATTACTCTCTGGGCAGGGGGGCGGGAATGTCTTCTCGGCCCCCAAACACGATGCCCCGGCCAGGCCTAGAAAGTGAAAGCTGGCTTCTGAGAACATTGCTGCCCAACAGGAAGGAGCGGTGGCTCCCTTGACCCCAGAGCCTTTCGCGGAGAAGTGGCTGCAGACATGTGTGCTTCATCTCAGGGGACGGGGGTGCGGGGAGAGGATCGCCCCGATGATCCTTGCCTGGGATGGCCGGAGCCCTGGGCCACCAGCCAGGAGCCACTGTGCCGGCCCCCAGCCTGCTCCCGTGCACTTTCTAGACTTCGCACCCACGCTCAGGCAGGGCAGTCCACTCTTAGACTTGCTAGATCAGAAGCTCTGGCAGGGTCACACTTGGTAACCCTGCGGGCAGGGAGGCCCACAGCAACTCGGGGCTGATTCCCCTTCCGAGAAGCCTGCTCTGGTTTCCTCCCAGGGTGGCACGGTTCCCTTTGAAAGGGGGCTGCTGGGACCAGCTCTAGCCTGGGCAGCGCCTGCCGGGCCCAGCAGGACCCTGGTTCAAAGAAGGCAGTGAGGGACGGCCTGGCCGGGCCTGAAAGCCGCTCGACAAACCGGTTATCCCAGCGGATCCCCACAGCGAGGTCTTTGCCAACTCAGATGAAGAAGAGATAGCGTGTTATTTATAGTGTGTGTGTACACACACATATACACACACATATAAAAATACACGAGTGGATATATTTAACTTCTTACTGTTAAATCTACCGAGAGTGCAGAAAGCCCCGTAAAGCAAGCAGGGAACTTAGCAAAGTTCTGCCTGGGAAACAGGCTTGTAACCACCACCTGGGACCCGGGACAAAACCCCCCGGGGCACCCCTGGGCACCCCCACCTCACATCTCTCCCTCCCGGGGGCCCCACCCGGCTGCGATTCCTGGCCACCCCTCCCCTCCTGGTCTCTGTAGCATTGCTCCCCGTGGAATTTCCTCACGATGGAATTCAGCTTGGCCTTGTTTGTCTTTGCCATATGCGTCTGTGAGGTCCCCCACGAGATGCACACGTGACCCAAGGTCAGGGTCTTGGGAGCCCTGACTTGATAGTTGGTAGATCAGAAGTCTGGTGGCCCCTGGGATTATGACCAGCATCTGAAGTGAGCCCAGCCTTGTGGCGCTGAGTCCTTTGCCTGCAGAGTCTGGGCTAACTGATTCGTGTCGGAACGGAACTGAGTCGTTGGACACGCAGCTGGTGTTGGGAGAGCTGGAATTCACTGTCTGGAACAACGCAGGACAAGTGCAGAGGCAGATGAAGCGATGTGTCCGTTGAGCCTGCAGTCCAGGGAGCCCGCGGCGTCTCCTCCTTGACCCTGGAAGGCAGCCCCCCACCCCTGCCCTCTGCCTGGCAGGCCCCAGAAACTCCCCCTTCCCTCCATCATTCCCGAGGGGGCTCCGCCAGGTCCAGGAAGCCTCAGCCCAGCTCTCCCAGCCCCTCCCCTGTGTCCTGCCCACATCTCAGGTCCTCCCAGGCCCCAGCCTTAGCACGGCTCCTGCTGAGCCCCTTTCGTGATGAACACCCAGTGGGAAAGGTGGGATCAGCAGCAGAAGGTGAGGCCATCCCATGCCCGGGGCCACTCCGGACTCACGGGACCCCAGCCGGCCCTGCCCCTGCATGGGGACCCCAGCCAAGCATGCCACTAGGAAGCAGTGGGAGAACCAACCCGACAGAGGGGAGGGATGTGCATCGAGGGAGGCCCATCACCCTCCCTGGACACGAGGCACTCAGCGAGAGGGGACTGCAGCCCACAGAACCCGGGCCTGTGCACCGGATGCTGGAGCCGCCATCCTGCCTTGTGCAAAGTGCAGATACACCACACCTTGAAAATGTGCCTTCTCCCCTCCCAGCTAGTCCCCTGGCCAGGGACGGCAGGCCACAGGGCATGTTCTCCACCCAGAACATGAGGACTTTGACAAACAGACACACAGCAAAGGAGTCCCTGGAAATCACAATCGTGGAGCCTTTGAATGTTTCAGAAGCAGCTTGTTTTTGTTGGAAATGACAGAACTGCCCCTGCAGGTCCGTCCTCCTGTATGTTCTGTTCCATTCACTCTGGGAACAAAACAAATACCATGGTCAACTCTTCATTTTCTGTTCTGTGCACGGGGTCCACACCGAGCGGCTCTCGCAGATCACTCCGAGGGCATCGTACCTGGTTCCGGACAACCAGAGATGGACGTGCTTAAGGACACACTCATCAGGGTTCCCACAAACACGCAGCCTGCGCGAGACCAGCCCACAGAGAGCTGACCCCAGGGACAGCTTCAGAAAGTCCAGGGGCACCCCTGCAGGGGCTGGGGGGCGGGGCTGGGGGCGGGGCTTTCCCGGCTCAGGCGGAGCCGGGCACCAATCCTGCGTCCGTCGTGGACCCCCAGAAGCCAGACTCAGACAGCACACATCGGAATAACCCCAGTTTGCAATGTTGTGATCAAGGGCTCTACTTAAAACAGCAGTTCTGCAACCCAGGGGGCGCGGAGCAAACAGCCCTCTGGGGTTACAATGCAGATGCCCTGCCCCTCCCCCAGAGGTCTGAATCCAGAACTCTGGAATGGGGCCACCTTTGGTTAATTCCCGCCTCCCTCACTGACCTTTGTGTGCCTGAGATTTCCTAAGTTAAGGGCATTGTCTGGAGCCCCGGGAAACTGATGGCCTTTTTATTAGTTTCCCAGCGGCTGTGATGTAATGACCCAAGCCCAGCAAGAGCTCAGAGTATGTTGCTTTTGTTGATACGATAAAGCATCGTGTGCGTCTCAGATTCCATGCAGTTCTTGGTTCTGTTTATCCATCCCTCTCCATCCTCGCCGTTGCCCCTCCCCCAGCCGAGCCTGAGAGGCCAAGACCTAACCTGCCCTTTGCCCCCGGGGCCACAGCCCTGGCGGGTGTTTCATGGTGGGATACCAGGGGGCCCTCCCCAACACAGTGGTTCAATTGAGCCTGATTTGCAAACACTCCTCCTTGCTTCCAGCTGACTCAAGCAGGAAAGGCATTTATAAAACACAATTCGGGAGCACACATCTCAGGAAGGGCTTGAGGAGCAGATGGGGCAGCTTTGGCAAAACAGGAGCAGAGGTGAGACTGTCCCCTCCGACCACACCACCCTGCCCCTCAGCGCCACCAGTGTCTCCACACCTTGCTGATGGGACAGGTGCAGGGCCTCCTTCCACGTGGCACAGGCATCTTCCGAAGCCAGGACCACAGTGCGCATCGGGGAACCTGTCCCTTCCCTGCAAGGCAGCTGGGAAACTCGGCTCCCCGCCCTTGGGGTCAGGGCTCCCAAGATTGCCAGTCCTGGGAAAGGACAGCATGCTGGACAGAGCTGACGCCCCAGGGAAGACAGGCATGAGCGCCCGGGGACCTGGCTTCTCCTGAACACTGTCTCATCCTCGCTGTGCCCCCGTCCTGAGCAGAGAAGTCAGCACCCCCTCCAGGCGCACCATCTCCTGACCCGGAGCCCCTTGGAGGTTGACCACAGTGGCCCTCACATGGCACGTGGTTCCTGGGGGGCCCGAAAACTCGGGAAACAGCCAACACACCCTACCCCCGTCCCTGCAGAGCGGGCTCTCCCTGCCTAGCAAGGGTCACTGTTCCCTTTCTGAGGTTATGGGGCTGCTGACCCCCCAGCCACACCCCACTCCCCGCCCCTGAGCAACAAGATCATGTGGCGCTCCGTCTCTTACGGCACCCCATCCCCATCCAAGACTGAGCCGGCCACCGGGGCCACGGGCAGAGTCGACCACACACACAGACACATGCACACATTACATACATGCACGCTCTCACACCCATACTCACACACACACAACACATCCATACGCACAAACTCACATAATATACACGCACACTTGCACACACACGATAACACACGTGCTCTCACATGCACAGGCAGATAGTCACACACACACGCACTCGCACACACATGCACATGCACACACACGCTCACACACTCTGACACTTGTCCTCAGCCCGGGGTGCATGGACGCGGGGCTCTGTGGCAGCTCCAAGGGTGTGCCTGGTGCTGGTGGCTCCGGGGCCCCGGGCGGTGCCGGCCGCTCAGGAGGACAGGGAGAGAGCAGGATGATGGGTCTCAGGAGTCTCCAGGGAGCACACAGGGGACTGGCACCCAGGGCTGGCAGCGCAGGTGTGAGGTCCCCTAGGTTGGAGTGTGGGCGCAGCCCCCAGGGGTGGCTCTGCTTTCTGCAGGGCAGTCGCCTTGCAGCTGCTCCCCCTGCAGCAAACCCAGACAGGGTGGGAATGTGAGCAGGGAAGTGAAGGGCAGCCCCCCGGGGGCGCAGGGGAGTCATGAGCAGAGAGGAGGGTGGGAAGGAAGCAGGGATCCAGCTCGTTACATTGTCAGGGTTTTACGAGCCGGTTGGTAAGCTCAGCTATTATTAAAAATTAAATTGTGTTAACGGACAATTAAATAAATTACATCAAAACCAAGGTGCTGCTCACACTTCCGGCTCCCCAGCTATTTCAGCACTTTTCCGCTCGGCCGGCTCCCGGGCTGGTGCTGACCCAGTGCAGGGGGAGCCCCGGCCCCGCAGGGTGACCTGTTGCTGCCAGTGCAGGCTCGGCCCGGGCGGGCACATTTGCCCTGTGGATGCCGACAGGTGCTCAGTCAGGGCGCACCAGCTTTCCTGGAGAGCCCGTTGTTCAGGCTCTGCCGGCACCTGCCTGCTCGGGAGGGGCCTCACTGAGCAGGTTAGCTGCTGGGGAACCCTCTGGAACACTTGATCTGAGTTATTCCGACCCGGAGCATCCTGCATGGGAGAATCCCAGGCCAGAGTCAGGAGCTACGAGCCGGGCACCTGCAGCCTCAGCTGAAGAGCGACCTCCAGTCCTGCCTCCGCTCTCAGTGCTGCCTTTTACCTTCTCCACCTGCATCCTGCGGCCAGACATGTGCGCACGCATGGTGCCCAGGGGCCGCTCACAGAATCACCAAGAGAACGGGGCTCCAATCATGCCCTGCCGACCCGCGGCCCCCCAGCCCTGCCCCTTCCGTGAGGGAGATGAGCGCCTATGCTCCCAGGAAAGCCCACAACCCCCGGTGCATCTGGGATGGGAAGAACCCAGCCCGGAATCCACCGAGGGGGCAGGTCTGAGCCCAGAGCCCCCAGGTCTTCCACCAACGTTTAACATACCCTTGAGTGTTCCATGGTGCACAGCTCAGCGGGCTCGGCGCTTGCACACCCTGCAGGCAGGGAGGGAAACTGCGAGGGGCCAGGTGGAGGCGACCCTCCAGGCAGCTCCTGGCTCCTTGCGGCCCTGTGGCCGCCCTTGGACCTGAGACTTCAGGCTCAGTTCCTACAGAGCAAGTATCTTCTCTCTGAATGTGTCTCTCCCTCATCCAAAAGCACAAGTTTAAGTTAATTTCCTGACTCATCCGTGACTTCCCTTGCGACCTCCCAGTGTTCTGTGTGAGCGAGCTCATTCCCTGGGCTGATTGCCTTTTTTGTAAGGAAATGTAATCACCAGGTAAGGAACAACAGGGTGAAGCAGCTGACTCAGGAGGATGCACTTGGGCTTCCTTTCAATACGACCATAGGTAACACTTAGAGAAAATTAGGCCTTTGGATTGATTTGCCTGGAAGAAAAAAAAAAAACAAAACGTATTAAGTTTCTTGGGCTTCAGACTTGGTCTAGCCTCTTGACAGGCAAGTGAGTCAGATGCACACGTTAATCAGATGGCGAACGCCCAAAACTGAGCTCTGAATCCAACAACACAAGCCGTTGTGACATCGTCATCATGTGCTGCAAACCCAAACAGGCCTGAACCCCTTCACCCGCTCCCTGGGCAGGCGCGAGGGCTAGGGAGCCGGCGGGTTGGCACGTGGCCTCCAGGAGCGCCCACGCCCAGGCCCCCAGACCTCACCATTGCTGTAAGCACGGGGGCAGCCACAAAGCCAGGTGCCTCCGCCTGGCCCCACCCTGGCCAGGCCTCTTTAAAGGTGGACCATTTTGCAGATGGGAAAACCGAGGCAGAGTTTTCTGAAGAGCAATGGCTAATTGCATTAGAATGACAAGAAATTGGGCCAGACGGAACCCCAGCTGAGACTCAGCAGTGGTTTCAAATATTGAGGGAATAAAGCATCTTTCTCGAGGTCAAGGGAGGGGCCCGGGCTGGATTTTTATAAGCACTGGTGTACAGGTGTTATTCACACCAAACTCTGCTTCATCCCCGACTTCAGATTGTAAGAGCTCATGTACCTGTTTATTTGCCACGTCTGCTTCTTTATCTACCTGTGGTAGGATATCCCGTAATGTCACTTATTGAAAGAGGCAGACAGTGGCTGGCTCATTCAGACTGTCGCTGTCACAGGTCATGCTCTGACAGCACAGGCTGTGGACCCCTTGCCTCCTTTCTCCTGCACAAAGATCAGAGTCCTTCCATTTTAAGCCGCATTGGTTTTCTACTTCACTTTCCACTCTGTCTTGTTTTATCTTTCAAGTTTCTAAGCTCTTAACCCTTACAACTGTTCTATATTTTGTGGATCCAAGAACAGGCTGCATCAAGGGATGTTGATGTGGAAATTTGTGGAAATTCTAAAGGCGATTTCGGAGCCTATTCTGTATGCTCTACATTCCTTGTGTGTGAATTCAGGGAGAGTGGCGGGCCTCTCCCAGGATGGGCTCCCATGCAAGTGAGGAGGACAAGGTAAGAAGCCCCTTCCTAGGGTGAGCAACTCCTTCCCCAGGCCTGCCAAGCCTCAGGGAAGAGGTCCAGGTTACGGTTTGAGAACCGCTGCCCCTAAGGGTGACAATGTGGGATCGTCCAGGAGGGGAAGGGAAGGGGTGAGCTTGGAGGCAGAGGGCTGGCCAGGGGCCAGGAGGGGTGTGCGTCAGAGAAGTCTTGGGGTGGTGACAGTCAGTGCTGGGGCCCGGAGAAAACCCCAGGGGCTGACAGGGACAGACAGGTATGACTGCTCAGAGCACCCATGGGCACCAGCCCGAGACCTCAGTGCCCACACCAGGCCCAGAATCTCTAGGGCAATTTCTCCCTCCCACTGGATGGGCATCTTAGCAGCCGTCCAGATAAACCAAATATTAGAAGACTTCACCACATTTTCTGGGCATAACAGGAAGCCCAGAGATATGCATGAAGGTCTTTTACACCTGGCTGAGATCAAATTTCTTACCAGTCAGCTTCGTGGGATTTGAATTTCAGTTTTCACTGACTTAGAAAAATAATGTGACATTTCTTGCACTTGAGTGTGGTGGAATGTGTCTGCTAGCATTAGATTCAACTGCATAAAATAGAAGTCATATGACAGCAGCTTAAAGAGAAGGATTATTTTTTATCCTGCATAAACAGGACCAAAGAAGGCAGTGCCAGGCTCCTTCTAAAGTTCCATTTCACCATTCTTGGTATGTGGTTTCTAACAGCAAGTCTACCTCCTGGTCCAAGATGACTGCTGGAGCACAGCCATCATGTCTGCATTCCAGGTAGGAAGAAGGATAAAGGCAAAAGGGCAAGAGAGAGTGTGCCAGTTCTTCCTTCTTTTAAGGTGCTTTGCTGAAAACCCCACCCAACATATGCTGCCTAACTAAGTGGCCAGAATTCAGGCACAGCCACACCTCTTTGCAAGGAAGCTGAGAAATTTGGATTTTTGTAGCTGGACTCATTGTTATTCCCCATAAAATACAGATTCTGTGGCTAAGGAAGAAAACCAGCTGGGTACTGGATGGGCAGATTATCATCTCTACCACACAAAGTAAAATTAATGATTAATATGTGAACCTACCCTCAAGTTTTGCATACAATTTCTCAGATACCTGGAGGTCTATTTGCTTCCGATTAAAACTTCTTGACTTAGTGATTGATAGTTCTCCATTACCTTGCTTCTATTTTTATTTCAAGGCTCCATAAATTGGGGGGGGGTGGTATTATCAAAAAGGATCGAAGCATTCACTTAGCCATTGGCTATTGGGACTGACGAACCTCTTGTCTAAAGCATCCCCAGGACTCTCTGTTCTTTCCCATTAAATGAAGATGTTAGTTAACCAGCACAGAGCCAGCCCTGGAGAATGAGGTCAAGACAAATTTTGTACCAAATATGTAAAATAAGACACTTTTCCATTGCTAACACTCTTCGAAGGGGTGTACTGGTCGACTTAAGCCAGGACAGGAGTGATATTTTGAATCATACAGAGACTGGAGAGAGAAAAAGAGAGGAGTTTTTACAGAAGCATCTGGAAGATACTTTGAAGAGAAAGCAAGCAGGAAATAGGATGCTTTTGCCCAAGTGACTTTTTGGGAACCAAAGTTAATTTAGCTCTGAGAGATGCACCAAGGGACTCATTCATTATGTCTCAGAGGGGCACAGGAGGGCGGTGGGGGACAGCCTGCAGGCGGAGGACGCATCAGAAGGTGGTGTGAGTCACCAGGAGGGTTGGCTGTCCCCCCAGACGACAGGGCAGCAGGGAGCAGAGAAAGGAAGAGCCTCGGTCTCCGCCCACATGCAGAAAGGAAGGATCCAGGTGTGTTTCTATTCGACCAAGTGACTTTCATCAGTGTGTACCCTTTGCACTGACTGTCAGGCATCTCATCTACCTTGGCAAATTCCCGAATAGATTCAGGGTGGTGCTGTCCCTGCCCGTGGGGCCGTCCTCTCTTCTGCTCACTCAAGGGTGGCAATCGTTTCTTTGTCACAGGGGCCATGCAAGGCACGTCCTCCCATCCCTTTCACCATCAGATCTTCCGGGGGCTGAGAGCCATCCGTGGGGGCCACGGACATATATTCCCAGCCAAGCACGAGCAGGTGCATATGGGGACATCGGAGCCTCGTCGTGGAGAGACACCAGCGGTCTCAGCCCATTAGCTGCTGCACCTGAAACCACGTTTCCTCTTGCTTTGGCGGATGCTTTGGCTGGTAAATGCTTGTGGGACCCAACACCTCGTCCCACTCACTAGTTGTTCCACATCTTTTTGTTGGGATGACTGTATACTTCCATGGAAACACTTTACTGTCTACAGCCCAGAACGGGAGAGCAAAAGAAAGAGCATATCAAGACTCAACGGGAGGGTCTAGAACGAATGCTGAAGGGTCCAGAAGGATCAGCTTAGAGTGTGCTTGTCCCAGAAAACACAGGCCTCCGACTGCGGCACACACAGGCTGGGAGGGAGCTGCAAGTCCGCCTCTCATGTTGCTGGGCCCAGAGCAAAAGCAAAAGCAGACCTCCATGTATAAAGGGCTAAGGTTTTCAAGTTATGAATCCAGCTTACAAACTGCTAAACAGGAGACATTCTGATGAATATACTTCCATAATGACTTGGAAGGGCAGGCTGGAATTTCGAATTCTCTCTGTCCTTAGAGATGTCAACACAGGAAGATGTGGCTCCCGGCCCTGGCATGGGGTCACGGTCCTCCTTTCTTGATGATTGGCTCTGCCGGGCACTCTGAGGGCATCCCAGGCATGAGTGTGGCTCTACAGGCCACGCATCCATGCACTGTCCACCCTCCAGCTCTCAGTGCTGACGTCCACTCTCAGAAGGTGATGCAGGGTGGGAGTCAGGAGCTGGGGGAGGAATGTTTTGGGGCAGGGAGAACCGTCCGAAAGGTAATGCAGTCTCCTGGCAGTTCTGTTCCCTTGACTCCAGTACAACTCACCCAGAACCGAGGTCTGTGTTGTCCAGGAGTTGTGCCGTAAGATCAAAAATTGCAAGGAAGTCTATGAGTAGTTGCTCATCTGTGGTGTCTCCAAAAAGCAAGTCCAATACTCTCACACTCATCACCAGGAAAACCTCATGAATGTGACTTAGCTAGGTCTAAACGGACGGAGGGGCTTCGAGAGGAATGCTGAGTCTTCCAGGCAGCATCCTGACCAAGAGGGTTCTGATGGGAAGGAGAAGAGGAGTTTGGAATCCAAGATGGTAAATAAAGGTTGGAAAAGGTGGTGAATAATGTGGATCGCTCGAGTAAGGAGTGTTATGGGCTGAATTGTGTCCCACCAAAAAGATCTGTTGAGGTCCTTATCTCCAGTACCTCAAAACGTGACCTTATTTGGAAAAAGCGTTTTTGCCAATGTAGTCGAGTTAAGGTGAGGTCGTTAGGGTGAGTCCTCATGCAACGTGACTCTTGTCCTTATAACAAGAAGGTAAATTTGGGCACAGAGACAGACAGACGCACACAGAAGCCCATGTGATGTTGAAGGCAGAGAACAGGATAGGCTTCTACAAGCCAGAGCGTGCCCAAATTGGCAGCAAACCACCAGAAGCTGGGAGAGAGGCCTGGAGCAGAGTCTGCCTCACTGCCTCAGAAGGAGCCACCCCTGTGGACACCTCGATCTTGGGGGAACTTGCAGTCTGCAGAAGTGGGGGGCAGTGAACCTCTCTTCCTTCTACCACCCAGTCTGTGATGCTCTGTTACAGCAACCTCAGCAAGCTCATACGGGGAGTTTGCTCGCATTCTGCAGAGGGTAGGGAGCATGGGGGCATTATGGAGCCGGGGGTAACATGATCAAAGCTGTGTCTGGTGGCTGCATAAACGTGGCAGGTGAGGGACGGCATGTGGCTGGCGTGGGCGGTGGCGTCTGGCTGCTCTCCTCGCAGTCAGCTCCAGCGGGGCCCGTCCTTCCCCGCAGGCTAATGAACGTGCACACGGGCGAGCTTCCTGTCTGCTTGTCGTCTCCCCCAGGACTGTGGGCATCCTAGAAAGGACAGAGCGGGCACAGATGATTTGTGTCGGGAGCAAGAGAAGGAGCATGAGACATGTGCAGAGGGGTTCCCTCTCTGTGGATTTAGTGAGAAAGAGTGCCCCAAACCTGTCCATCATGCCGGCCACCGGGGAGGGTCCCATGCCATTGATAGCACAGAATTCGGAGCTGCTGTCTTACAAGGTGAGTGGGATGCGAACAGGGACAGGGACAAGGAGGGACCTACCCACCTTTGTATTTACCTGAAAGCCAGCTTTGCTCTCCGTCCTCACAGGAGCCTGGGTCCACCAGACACTTCAGGAGAGTAGGCGGTAGGGTAAGGGCAGAGGAAGCAACGCTCTCCAAACACTGAAGAGAATGTCTCACAGCAAGAAGAACATCAGCATTTGCGACCCCCTCCCCTAAAGCCCCCGACCTCCATGACCATGGAACACACCCAGCACAGCAAGGACTTGGCCACGCCCTGGGGACACTCGGCTGAAAATCTCCGCGCTCGGCCGTGCAAGGTTTACTTCCAGCTCACGGAACGTGGACCACTCGGAGCAACAAGTCTCTCCACTCCCCTCTGCTGCTCAGAGGCCAGGCTGATCAGGGGCAGCCACCACGTAGAAGCCGCCAGGTGCCTTGTGGGACGTCAGAGAGCTCTGGGGGGGTATCGAAAATCAAATGTTCAGCACGCAGGGGTCGTGGTTCGCTCTGCTCCTAACTCATGACCCACCAAACCCAGCGAAGCCAGAAAGGGCTGTTCCATTCTCCAGCATGGAGATCAGAGGGCAGCAAGATTCGGGGATCACATTCCGGAAGCCTGCAGCTTCGAGTCACCCTCCCATTTCACAGAGGAGGCTCAGAGAAGCTTCTCAACCACCTAGGGTCACACTGTGAAGACTTGAACTTGGCCATTGGGATCCAAGATAATGCTTATTCACTCTCGCTTGCCTGCTCATCCTTCTCTCCCCCACGCCCACCCCCCACGTGCATGCACACACTATGCGCATGCACACACCATGCACACACACATGCAAGCACACACCATGCACACACCACATACACACATTCCATACACATACCTCTGCACATCTATGCCCTCCCCCCCCCAACCTTTCAAAAAACCAGTGCTTAGCAAAACACAAGATTCCTGGGCTTTAGATGATTTTCCTTCCACTAGAGGTAATTCTGCACTCAGATGTGCATCTTTACAAATTGAAACTGAACTCAAAATACTCCAACTTCAGTTCAAAGTGCTGTCGACGTTAAGAATCCATTTTTTGAAATTCTAATTGTTCTGTGTCTAGGACTGCCAGTAACTGGTGTAACATCAAATGCCAAGGAGTGGAAGCAAGACAAAGCTTGGCTCTCGGGAGCGCTCAGCCCGTGTTCAGGGAGAGCTCCGCGGTTTTGGCTTCGCTTCTGGAATGGAAAGGGCATGACTGTCGTTCGCCATAGCCCTGGCAGATTCCAGGGACGTGTCCAAGCCGAGACTTCAGCAGACGGGAGCCGGCTTTAATCGCAAGTGTTCGACTGCTTCAGTTATGGATGATAAAATGCCAGCCAGGGTCTGAGATTCTGGGAGTATCTCTGCTTTGAAGCTATGGTAACTCTATTATCAGGGCACCAAAGACAGTGAGGGCGGTGACTCAGAAAACAAATATTCCGAACAATCCTGACATCAGAGCAGCTGACAGGAAAATGCGTTTGATGACACCAGACACTTGGGGCGAGTATCAGGTGTTGTCTTCCCCGGCCACAATTGCAAATGACCTTGAGGAGATGGGTTTGGGTGGAGCAGTGTGAGCTGATGGTGGCCAGGAGGTACTGCTGCCAATAAGGAGGTGCAGAGAAACGGGGTGGCCGTGTGGCTCGGAGCCGGGAGCCACCGGGTGGGTGTTCTTACGCCCTCCCTGTGGCCACGTCCCTGTGGGTCCTTCCACCTCTCCCTTTCTGGTGACCTTTGTCTCGGGCATCAGACGGCGTCACCATGTGTCCCTCGTCACATGGGACTTGGAAAACTCAGGCGGGAAAGCGGAGTCCAGTGTGCGCACCCACATTTCCGCTCGTCCACTTTGCTTGCCCGTTCCGGACCCTACAGGGTCCCTTCCCCCAGTGTCACCCTTCGGCTGGAGGAACTCTCCTAGCAACCCTAGGGGTAGGTCTTCTGGAGACAAATTCATTCCGTTCCCCCCTTGTAGGAAAAGGTCTTTATTTTCCCCCTCATTCCTCAAGGCTGGATTCAGACTCCGCACTTGACGGTCGTGCTGTCTTCCCCTCAGCCCCCATGACACTTCCTCCTGGCCCTGTAGTCTCTGATGCGAAACCCACGGTCCCGTGAATTGGGGTCACCCTATAGGCAACCTGTCATGTATCTCTGCTTTAAAATATTTTTCTTTGTATTTAGATTTCAGAAGCTTAATGATGATGCATCTCGGTGTAAATTTCTCCGTGTTTCTCCTATCTGAGATCTATACAGCTTCTTGAATCTGTAAGTTTGGGTTTTTTGCCAAATTTGAGGTGTTTATGTCATTATTTCTTCGAATATCGTCTCTCTTCCACGCTCTCCTACCCTTCTGGACCTCCAGTAAGACGAGTGTTGGATCTTTGTTATGTGGGCCCGCAGGTCCGTAGGTCCCTGCGGCTCTGTTTATGGACTTCTTTTTCTCCAATCTGTTTTCTTTCCGTTGTTGAGCTGGGGAAGCCTATTGATCTGCCTTCACGTCAGTGCCCAGCACGCTGCTGACAAAGGAGCCGCATAGGATGGATTCACAGGGTTAGCGTCCCTATGGGGTCTGTGGTCATGGCCTAGAACAAAACAGTCAGTCCGGTGAGTGGTGTCCTGGGCAAGCTCCGCTTGGATACGGGACAGAAGAGGACAGACACTCAGGTCGAAGCACCTTCCGGTTTGGCAGGTAACTGCAAAAAGAGAGAGAGGGTGTCAAGGGGGTGGACGCTAACGAGAGCCCCAGATGGAGGTGGGGCGGCCACTGAGTCACCGAATGGAAGGTTTCGGTGGAGTTTAAATCACTTTGACCTGGAAGAAGAGGGTCGGTGCTCATGTCTGGGATGCTCAGAGTTGAGCTTTCATGTGCTGGTGAGCATGGGGTCCAGGACAGGATGGAGCAGTGGCCGGCTGAGCGGGAGGAGGAGGAAGTGGATGAAGATGAACAGGTCATAGGAAGGTGACGTAAGAGCCACCCACAAGGTGGCCAGTAGAATTCACCGTCCAAACCGGAACGCTGCTGAGAATGGAAGAGATGCCGACATTCATCGGACACTCATTGCTCCAGGACAGTGGGTCTCAACTGAGGCTCTCCCCAGAAGCCGTGACATGGCCATCCAGTCACCTAGATGGGATGGGGGATGGAAGAGGGGAGGGCGCACACCTGTGGCTGGATCGCACGTCTTCAGTGACTGAGGAGGCGGTGGCCGTGAGTGATGTAGAGGGTAGAGGAGGCAGCTGGGCACATCCTTCAGGCTCCGGGAGTTTGGGGTAGGGAAGAGGGAGAGGGAATGTCTGGAAAGGAGCAGGAAGAAGGAAGAGGCATGACCTCCACTTCCTGGTCCTCAGGGAGGCGGCACATGAGGAAACAGCATCTTCTCGAGACATCTGCGGTGAGGGTGCTGTGCCTGGGGGGCAGGGGAGGGTCCGAAGGGGAGAGCAAAGATCGGAGGAGAACTCGGGGTACAGAGCCCCGCAAGTGGTATGGTGGGCAAGGAGGACATGCATAGGGTCACCCCAGTAGTTTCCAGGGCGCTGGGGGTGAAGGGTGTTCACGCATGGGCTCCCTGGACACCTCTCAGCCATGAATGCAAACAGGGGAGAGGTGTGATGGGCGAGGGATGCCTTCAGTCATAAGGTTCCTCCCCAGGACTCAGCCCCCAGAGGAAGGTCAGGAGTGAGGGTGGGCAGGGGGAGGCTCAGCTCCCGCCAGGAGTGCTCAGGGCGTAGGAAGTGAAGGCTCCCGTGGTGATGGGCTCCAAAGGAGCCCTGCCTCCTCGGTGAGCACCGTCTCTAACCTGGCACTTTCCTCTGCGTCCTGAGAGACTGTGCCCATGTCCAGCGCACCCTCCCAGCTTATCGTGCTCTACGTTTTAAGGGAGCTGTTCTGTGAGACCGGACCTCCTTCCCCTCAACCTTTACTTCCCTAGAATTTGAGGATGTAAGAATCACATTACAGCAATTTAACCAAAAAACAAAATGTAAATAAGCCGACAAGATGACAATTGTCTTGTTTTAATAGTTTAATTAAATTTTTAATAATTTAATTCTTGAATTAATAGTAAGTGTTCTGAGAAACCTTTACATTCTTCTCGGGCCTAAGACTGCTGTGAAGAAATTGGAAAATGGGGAAATGTTGATTTATAATAAGAGTTTAGCACCTCAGGCTACACAATGTAAAGGAATATGATACCCTCCATCTCAGTGCATTTTCCCAAGAGAAATCATACTAAAACCTTCTCCTACCAGCCAGGGGTAAAAATTCCCTGAGTTCCCACATCACTTTGGAAGGGACAATAATCATCTGGACATGTTCTGTTACTCCCTAGGACATGAACAGCCTGAGCAGGTGGTCTGAAGTCAGGGGTGCAGGTCCGGCAGGTGAATGCGGAATCTGTGTCCCGTGCGTGTGACAGCCTCTTAGGCGCGGGTCATGAATGAACATCATTGATGACCCCATGCTGGCTTCAAAGCAAATCTTGTTCTGCCTGCTGGTCCTCTCTGGGCCATCAGAACAGTTTTGCACAGGCAGTTTCCAATCCACCAATGGCCTGTGTATACTCACAACACATCGGACCACCAAATATGTGGGGTTTTCTTTCACACTAACAACCATTTCTCCAACTCTACAGGCGCCAAGTTGGTGTCCTACAATTCAGTTCAATTCTAACGCTAACTACCCAGAGTTAAGGTAGACCCCACAAGCGTTAAGGGCTCAGTCTTAGGAGATGCCAGTCACAGTCCTCGGTGCTCGGGGTACCCGCACTTCTGTCTAATTTGGCTACAACGTCAGGGGTTCCCACAACTGCCCCCATTTTGGGTTTGTCAATTTTCTAGAGCAGCTCACAGAACTCAGGAAAATAGCTTACTTACCAGCCAGGTGAAGAGATGCGTAGGGGAGGGTGTGGGGGAAGGAGCTTGGAGGTTCCACACTTTCTCTGGGTGCCCATCCTCCCAGCACTTCCAAGTGCTCACCGACCCAGGAGCCCCAGAACCCCATCATTCAGGGGGTTCCTATGGGGATTGCATTATGCAGGCATGATAGATGAAATCATTGGCCATTGGTGATGAACTCAATCTCCAGCCCCTCCCCACTCCCAGGACGGAGGTTGGGGGAAGGGCTAAAAGTTCCAACCCTCTATTCAGGTCCTGGTCTCCATTTTAGCCCCAAGCTACCTGGGGGCTCCCAGCCCCTGTCATGGTTATTGGTGTAAAGGAGCCAGTCAACTCCAGGAAGCACGCAGTCCCTTTTTCATTCCACGCCCACCCCACCGCACCCCACGGAACGCACCCCGGGACCCTCGGGTGCACACACCAAGGGAGCCGTGCCCAGTGTGTCTGCTCCAGCGTCACTCTGATCAGCTCAAAACCAGAACCCCCCAGTGTCCACCGCATGAACAAAGGAAAAAGCATGCTATACTTACGTCACGGAACACTACACAGCACTGAGTATGATCCACAATGTGGATGAATCCCAACCTCCTGCTGGTAAGTTACAAAGTAAAATAAAACAAAAACCAAGGTGCAGAGTGATACATACTGCTTACAAACAGCAAGTAGCAAGTCCGCTGCTCAGAGATGCAGATATCAGTGGTAAAACTAAAGAGAAGAGCAAGGAAGTGAACTCCCTGTAACCCTCCTAGTGGTTGCCCCGGGAAGAGGTAGGGTGTGCTACTGCAAAAGGGCAACTCAGGGGTTTCTGGAAAAATCTAGAATATTCTTCCCCTCGACTGGAGTCCTGGTTACGTGGATGACACGTGACTGATTTTTGATATACTATGTATTTGAGTTTTATGTTATTTCCTTGTATGTTACGTGTAGCAATTGTGACAAGTGATTTTTAAAGAAGACATGGCAGACCCTGACCTAAGGTGAAGATAGTGAGAGATGAGTGAGGGAGAGCTTGAGGGTTGGCCGAGGGGACTGGGAAGGTGGCAACAGGTCGTACCTGGGATGAGCCGGGGGTGGGATGTGACGCCACTCAGCGGCGCGGATTCCAGACGGCACAGGTCTCACGCAGGTAACCACAGAGTGGACAGAACAAGTGAAGTGTTAGCCTTGTTTAAACTGACCTGCCCAGGTCCACTAAGAAATGGATACTGGGCCGGCTACGGCTCAAAATAGAGGTATAGTTTAGAGTTTCAGATTTGGAAATAGCAGCAATTAATTGAGGGTGTCAAGTAAGGGGGTGTGCCAAAATGTGGTTGTGTGTGTGGGAGGTGGATTTGGCAAACATTTTTAAAGAGGCTTTGGAGAACTTCTAGAGTCCAATTTTCTGGTTTTAGCCGAATGGTGGAGACAGAAACCTCATATCAGACAGCTAGAAATAAAGGAAAACTGAAGGAGGAGAGCAAAGCTAGTCGGCTGCTTTAAGGAAGGTTTAACACTGCATGGAGCACTGGGTGTTATAGGCAAATAATGAATCAGGGAACACTACATCAAAAACGAATGATGTAATGTATGGTGATTAACATAACATTAAAAAATAATAAAGAAGATTTAACAGGAGAGAGGGAACTTGGTTGTTGTCTCTGGAGGGGCTTGCATTCACGGGGGGCTCCTTCCTACTTGTCTGTTCTGTTGGAAATTCGGAGCCAAGTGCTGGGACCCCCCTCAAGTAGGAGAATTTCCCTCCCACTGCAAAGGAAGGGACACCAGCCACCAAAGGTCAACACAAGCGCAGGAAATGGAATCCTAAACCTCTCTGATTTATTTTAGATGGCTACAAAAAAGCACAGAAGTCAGAAGTTCCGGGAGATAACGTAAATGACTTACGTGCCCTTTTGGTGACTTGACTTCCTTCCGAGCTCAGGTCCCTGAGCTTCCCGCATTACACACTTAGGCAGAATTTACACGTTGTGAGGGGCCGAGGTTTTGGAGAAAGAATCATCAACCAACCTCTTCCTTCATAATTTTGCAATTAAAATGGTTTAAGATTTGCAGAAGACCACGAATTAGCCAAAAAGCAAATACCCATTGTAAAAGGCAGCAGGCTTCACCTTAAAATACGAAACAGTTACAGAACTGAACACACAGCACTGTTGTAACTATTCCAGCCTCTATGGGGTGTGGAGCTGATACTTTATTCACTCATCTGTCATGATTTGGAAAACCAAAAGGAAAACCAAAACCAAAAATCTCTAGCTCCATTTACAATTTAAACACCAAAATGGATCACGTTTCCGAAAAGCACATCCACCAGGCAATAGAATTAAAGGTAATTTTAACTGTCTTCTCTAGACTTCTCTTTCTTATATGATTTTACTTCACAGCAGCTGTGTTTTACTTGTATAACACAAAGAAATAAAAATGGACTGCCTTGCACCCAACCAACCTTTGAGATAACCGCACGGATTCTCCGAGATGCCCACACACTTGAGCTCCAACCAGCTGGGATGTTGACACGCACCCAAATTTTGTGGCTCCCACATGCACAAGTCTAAGCAGCCAAAGCGTGTGCTTAGCATGAGGGGTCTCAGTACAGAGGTGTAAAGGGTGCTGGGAAGAGCCATGGTCACAGCTAGGACCTCGCGCCCGCTGATGACGCCAGACGAGTAGGCAGTGAAACCAAAGTCACATCCAAAGCCCCAAGGGCCCTTGGGTGATATTGTCCAGGACTTGCCACTGCCTTCCGTGTGTCTGGTTGGGGTACAGAGGACACCCACCTGACGGAGAGCAGGTCTGAGCGCCTACGGCTTCCATCAGTGGGCACCTAAGCTAGGGAAGTTCACAGTCTGGCCGTATTTCCACATCAACCCCAATAAACCCTCTTGTGAGGCTTACCAAGAGTCAGTTATGTTTTTGCCAAACCTGTGTGTGCCCGTTCTACTTGTTAGTTTTGTTAATTCATGCAAACTAATCATCATGACCACACACATCAGTCGGGTGCCTACAGCATGCTGGGCATCAACAAACTCATGTAATAGTCATGACAATCTACCATAACTTCTATCGGCCCTTTGATTTTGTTTTCAGATGTAGCACAGATAGATTAAGTGAACACCCCCACATTCACCCAAATTCTAAACTGAAAATAAGATAAGATAAGGGACTTGTAAGGTGAACAGGCTCGTCATATCTGCTTGGGGGAGGATCCCTGTGGATGGAACACTTTGAGGAAGATATCCCTGGAGCCCAGTTGCTTGTGTAAACAGTTCATGGAGCCCACTCCTGGGGAAGTGTCAGGTAGGTCTGGACGCTGGAGCATCGGATCAAGAGGGTTTATAACTTCAGTGACCCCTGCTGTGTGCAAAGATCCGTTTTGCTTTCCAGCCGCATCCTGCTGTTTTTCTGGGTTTTCTTCCTCTTGAAGCTTCTGATCAAGAAACGCTTCAGCGCTTCATCCTACCCAGCTCCTCTGCAAATCCCAGCTGCCCTGGCAGTCCTCACACCCCAGGCTTGGCGCTCAGACCTGTGAGGTTTCTAGGAGCCCTGTTGCTTCTCCACCTCATCTGCCACACCATGGTCCCCTTGCGGGGCCTTTGTGACTCTCTGAACATCTCAGCAGGAGCACTGCTCTGCTCCAAACCATTCCATCCTATCCAGAAGGAGAACTCCCGTATTCCCATTCTAAAAAGAAGAAAGCAAAGAAATGCCTTAGCTTGACTGTGGTATTTCTGTAGACATTGTCGGTTCTGCTCATGCCAAGGCATTTAATTGTGAGATTTTTGTTGGTAGAGGGTTGTTGTTCATGTTTTCAAAAACTGATGTTATCTCATTATCCCTAACAATAGATAGTCACTATAAGGAGTCATAAACTGGTTGAGCTGAAAGGAAACTTGGAAACTTTGGTAAAACCTTTCTTTTCAAGGTAAAGAATCGTGGCCCCCAAAGAAGGGTAAGCATAGTAAGACGAGGGTGTTTCTTTTATTTCTCTGGGCTTTACTTTGTGTCTCCCTCATCTTATGATGTAAAAGTTTTGAAAAACTTGGTTCATAGGGAAGATCATTCTGATGGATAAAGTTCATGATGTGGCTTAGCGAATGGGGAGGGGGCACCAGAAACAATGTCCCCACACTTCTCGGCTGCTTTCGAAACAGCTTTCTGCTAGTCGGGCAGTGTCGCCGCCGAGCCCCCCAGCCTGGGGACAGCTGCCTGTACAAGAGAATGGCTTAGGGCATTGGAGAGGCTGAGGTGGGCTTGCATTCTGCAGCTGTTGGAGGAAGGAGCGAGAGGAGGGATCTGTCTGCACAAACACATCTCCCGGGACATGGACAAAGCATTCAGGATCCAAAGACACAGGAAAGACAAGGCATCCTGCCTTCCTTTCTTCTCTTTCTCTCACCTAAGCCACCTGCAAGTCCCACTGGTTTAGCCCCAAAATATATCTCAAATGCATCCTCTATTCCCCATTTCTGCTGCTGCTACCCCACATCTTGCCCCCTTCAGCTCATGCTTGGACCAGTGCAGTAGCCACCTAAGAGTCCTTCTCACTTCCCTTCCTGTTCACCTTCCAGGTACTCTTCTCCCAGTGGCCACGTCAACTGTGGTCATGCCATGTCTCAGCTTAACCATTTGTCTGAGCTGAGCCATTCAATCACAGGCTCCATGTGAGCAGACTCGCATCCACTTCACCTCCTCGTGTGTAATAGGCCACTGACGAGTTGCCTGGCAAACTCTAGGCACTCAATAAAGGGATGAACATAAGGAGGAAAAAAATGCATGAATACATTAAAGTTTTCCATTTCCAGTGCTGAGTTAATGGAACCCAGAGGGTAGACGTTGCTTCCAGAAATTCTGTTCAAAAATCCTGAATGAATAGCCAAAAGGTGGAAGTCACCCACAAGCTCATCATCGGCTGAGCAAGAAAACAAGATTGTGGTATGTGCACACAGTGGAATATGATTCAGCCTTGAAAAGGACGGGAATGCTACCACATGGATGGACCTTGAGGAAATTATATTAAACAAAATAAGCCAGTTGAAAAAAGACAAATACTAGAGATTCCACTTATGTGAGGTGCTGAGTCTAGTCAAAATCACAGACACAGAAAGTAGAAAGGGGGGTGCCCAAGGCTGGGCAAGGAGTGAATGGGGAGCTAGTGTTATAGGGTACGTGTTTTCAGTTTCTCAGGATGAAAACATTCTGGAGAAGGATGGTGTGCAACAATGTGAATGTACTTATTACTGGCTGTACACTTAAAAATGGTTAAGATGGTGAATTTTAGGTTATATGTATTTTGCCACAATTAAAAATTTAAAAAAATTTTAAGTACTGAATAGTATAGGAAGATACATCTTATATATGACCTATTTGTACAAAGACATAGCTCTCATTTCCCGAAGGAAATAAGATTTCAGAGAGGTGAGGGAACAACCTTCTCCTTATGGCCCCCTATATTGTTGGAAGGATTAATTTGTTTACATTACTTTTGCAATAAGGGAAATTATCAGAGTTTTAAAGGGAAGCAGCAGGTTGACTTGAATCCGACTGTGAAGCCTTCTGTGCATGATGAGAGCAGACAAATCTTCAGGGAAATCTGGACAGGACTCACATGCAGTGCTGGGCTTCTCTTCCCAGCATCTTTATAGATCAAATATGTGGGATCTCAAAAGTCCTCGATGAAGCCACAGATCCCATGGGAAGGTGGGAAAGCCAGAGAGGGAGCAAAAAATATCCAAGTTTCTAATATGCCCCTTTTACCCCCTAACTAACAGAACTCCTCAAAACTAATCTTTCATGACAGGAGCATCTCACAATTCTGAACCAGATTCCTCGGCGCAAAAGTGCCTATTTGCCACACCTTTCATGAGACCCTCCAGCAAAGACACAGGGACCAGTCACCTCCGTGGAAAGAAGCACCTGCACAAGACCCATTGGGCATCAGTCCCCATTCTGAAGAATGATCCTGAGCAGGAATTTTGACTGATGCCGGTCTTGCCTCATCTCTGCGTTAGAATCCGATGCCACAGCCTTGGACATATGACTTCATATGTCACCCGAGGGAGAGAGTGGGTCTCGTTCCTCCACAGGAACGTTACCCCAAATGCAGAAGCCTGAGGACAAGTGGGGCAGTGGGCACGAGAAGTCATCCAGAGCAGCATGGAAGCTTCTAGAAGCCCTAGAACGAGAGGAAAGTGATCATGAGAAGCCACCCAGAGCAGTATGGGAGCTTCTAGAAGCCCTAGAACAAGTGGGCAGTGGGCATGAGAAGCCACCCAGAGCAGCATGGAAATTTCTAGAAGCCCTAGAACGAGAGGAAAGTGGTCATGAGAAGCCACCCAGAG
The DNA here is from genome assembly GCF_003265705.2 of Callorhinus ursinus. NCBI lineage: Eukaryota > Metazoa > Chordata > Mammalia > Carnivora > Otariidae > Callorhinus > Callorhinus ursinus. The sequence goes on from NW_027397090.1 coordinate 18,618,839, forward strand.
CAGTATGGAAGCTTCTAGAAACCCTAGAACAAGTGGGCAGTGGGCACGAGAAGCCACCCAGAGCAGCATGGAAACGTCTTTCTTTGCTCAGCAGTTAGGAAAATGCACCTCCCACATTACCATTTCAGGATGGGAGATCCTCCTGTTAAAGTTATTCTATAAGATTCACATACAGGCGGTCACTTGCCCGCAAGTAGAGAAAACAGCTGTGGGGCTCCCCGAGGCAGCATTCACCCCAGGATTAGAGAGGATTCCTTAACGGACAGGTGTCCCTCTTGTTTATGGGAGGGTGTCCCTTTTGACAGTGTGTGTGTGTGTGTGTGTCGGGGTGTTCTTAATTTATCAGGAACAAGAGGTGTACATTCAGATTCTCCAGGACATACTAGACCATGTGGTCATCCAAAGGTGTGTGCTTGCATCATTTGCTACATTAAAAAGAGAGAAAGCTCAAATACCTAGGCTAAAGTAACTAGCATGAGCTCCGGAATCACATGTGCATTTGCTGTGTCCCTTAACTTTGGGAATGTTGTGTCTCTATTTGCATTTTTATCAAGATATTTTTTTAATTTCTCTTTGGATTTCTTCTTTGGCTCATTGGTTGTTCCATACCTTGATTTTAATCTCCACATATTTTGAGTTTTCCAGTCTTTTTCTTATAATTTATTTCTAGCTTCTTACAAATTGTGGTAAAAAAAAAATACGTTTGACGGGATTTCAATCTTCTTAAATTTACTGAGACTTGTTTGCTTGCCTAAATATGATCTATCCTGGAGAATGTCCCTATGCACTTGAGAAGAATGCGTGTTCTGCCGCTATCGGGTGGGACATTCAGTATGAACCTATTAAGTCCATCTGGTCTACGGGGTAACTTCAGTCCACCGCTCCTTATTGATTTTCTGTCCAGAAGATTTATCCATTCTTTTGGCTTTACATACACATGGCCTATCTTTTTCCATGCCTTCCCTTTCAGTCTGATGTATCCTTAAAACCGAAGTGAGCTTCCTGTAGTTGGGTCTTGTTTTTTTACCCACTCAGCCACTGCATGTGTTTTGGTGATAAATTTTAGTTCTTTTACATTTAAAGTAATTCTAAGTAGGGAATTGCTATTACCAACGTGCTAATTGTTTTCTGACTGTTTTGTAATTCCCTTATTCCTTTCTTCTTCTTTTTGTCTCTTCCTTTATGATTCTATGATTTTCAGCAGCGCTATGCTTAGACTCCTTGTTCTTTATCTTTTGTGCCTCTATTACAGGTTTGTGTGCTGTGGTTACCATAAGTCTTATATAAAACATCTTATATTTATAACAGTTATTTTAAGTTGATTACAACTTAAGTTTGATCACATACTAAAGCTCTATATTTTTACTCTTCCCTCCATGTTTTATGTGTTTGATGTTGCAATTTACATCTTTTTACCTCGTGTATCCATTACCTAATTCTTTGTAGATACAGATATAGATGGTTGCTACTCTCATCTAATAACCATCATACTGTAAGTGACTTACCCACCATCGTTACAACATTAAAGTATTATGATTTTATATAATTACCTTCGCCAGTCCTGTCATATGTTTTCACGTACTAGTTAGCATCCTTTCACTGTAGCTTGAAGAAGTCCCTTCAACATTTCTTGTAAGGCTGGCCTAGAGTGGTGGTCAACTCCTTCAGCTTTTGCTCATCTGGGAAACGCTTTCTCTCTCCTTCAATTCTGAAGGGCAGCTTTGCCAGGTAGAGTATTCTCGGTTGGCAGTTTTTTTCTCTCAGCATCTTGAATATATCATACCACTCCCTTCTGGTTGGCAAAGTTTTTGCCAAAAAATCTGCTGCAAGTCTTATGGGGGTTCCTGTACATAGCAGGTTGTTTTTCTCATGCTGCTTTTAAAATTTTCTCCTTGTTTGTAACTTTTAATAATTTAATCATGTGTCCCAGTTTGGGTCTCTTTAGAGTCTTGTTTGGAACTCCCTGGGCTTCCTGGATCTGGATATCTGGTTTTTCCTCCAGGTTTGGGCAGTTTTCAACCATCATTTCTTTGAATAAGCTTTGTGACTCTTTCTCACTCCCTCCTCCTTCTGGGACCCCTAATGCATACACTGGCCTGCTTCGAGACGGTCTTACAACTCCCTTAAGCAATCTTCACCCTTTTTCATTTTTTTTTTCTTTTTGCTCCTCTGATTGGATGAATTCCATTGCCCTCTCTTTGGATTTTTATTTTTTCAGTTTATATATTGTATCCTTCAGCTCTGTGATTTGTCTGGTGCTTTCTTACGTGTTTTATCTTCCCTGAAGTTCTCACGCCGTTCATGCATTGCCACTTATCTTTGTTTCATGAAGGTCTGCTTCTGGAGCTTTATCTCGTTCTGTTATTCCCAACATACTCCCCGTGCCTGTCCGTGTTGGTTTCTGGGCATGAGCTACCAGAGCCACCTCTCTCAGTCTTGACAGAGGGCCCTTGTATAGAAGATCAAACTTATCATTCAGCCTGGCCTTGCTCCGTGTTGTCTTTCAAACCTCTGTGATTTTTCAAACCACCTCTTTTCTCAGAGTGGCTTCCAACAGTTGAGTATGCCAAGATCTGTTTCGGCTGTTTGTTTGTTTTTCTCTTTCACCCAGTGTGTATGAGTTGCTCGATTACTCTCTGGATTTCTTTTAGAGGGAATTATTCCATGTGTGGCTGCACATTTTGAGTGTCTGTGGTAGGAGGTGAGGTCGGGAGTCTCCTACATCACCATCTTGGGTCAGAGATCCTGACGTATTTTATAGACCTCCCTCTGTAGCTGTCTTTGTGTTTCATTCCTGCTATCATTGACTTGTGGCTCTCTCCTTTTTAAACTTCAGCTTGCGAGGGTTGGGTCCACTGACAATTTTAGCTAAAATCCTCAATATTTTCTTGCTTCCACATGTCCTAGTTTTGCTCCATGGTTTCTCTTCTGATTTTCTGAGTTGAATCTGTGCTTGTTAATTTTCCACCTTCTTTTTTTTTTCTTTGCTTTCTGTCCATTTCCTGTGAATACAACTTTACCAGCACTCTGCATGCTCTGAAATGGTAGCATTTGCAGTGTCCTTTGGTTCTAAATATGCTGTTCTCTTCGGCTATTGCCTTTCTAGTTTTATCACAGTATGATATATGTCAGGGAGTGTGGACTATATGATGTCACATCTTGACTATCACTCTGTGGCTTTCACATCCGTGCAGGTTTCCTGTGTGCTTAAAGGAAGACATATTCTCTGAGAGCGCAGACTCTCAGCCTCACACACCCCCTGCCCTCTCCTTGGCCATCATGCTGTTTTCCCATACAATGCCCAGACGGAGCCAAGCGTTGTGGTGTGGTGGTGTCCTGCCCCAGTGGGTTTTCAGTTCCATCACCGAGGTGACCACCATCCATAGCCCCCTGTTTGGGGATGCATCTCCCCTTCCTGGGCAAGGTGACCCTGCCTGGACCTGTGCCCAGCTCTGGACCCTGGACTTTGTGGCACCAGCTGCAGTTTTCTCTGTGACACTCATTTCCCTCCGTATCCTTGGCACGGGCATCTCAAACACATGTTCTAATGCACTGCATCTCATCCACATCTTGATGAGTTTATAACAGGAGGAAAGAGGCCCACGTGAGCTCCACATGCCCTGTAGTCCTGCAAACCACGCCTGAAGGGTCCGCTTCCTTTGCTTGTCCACTTGAGATTTCAGCAAGACTGGCATTGTCTCCCTGCCCTGGGAGCAGGACTCCCATCTGACTGAGATTCTTGCAAGATGAAGAGAAAAGAGAAAGACCGTAATGTGTGTATGAGAGAGACAGACAGACAGACAGACAGGCAGACAGAGTAAATCCCAGTATGCATCTGGGGAAAAGAGCAAGGCTGGGAACACAGAGTAATGAAGCTTAATTCTGTCTCTGTCTCTCTTTCTCTTTCTTTCTATAATGGTTTTATTGATGTAGAATTGACATATCATAAAGGCCACCCATTTAAAGTACACAGTTCAATGGTTTTTAGTATACTTACAAAGCTGTACAAAACCATCACCACAATCTAATTTTAGAACATTTCCATCACCCCAAAAAGAAACCTTGTACCCATTAGAGCCCCTCCCTCTAATTTCCCACCTGCGCCCCTTCCAGCCCCTGGCAACCACTGACCTGGTTTGTGTCCCTGTGAGTCTGCCCATTCTGGATATTCACGTAAATGGAATCATATGATATGTGGCCTTGGGGACTGGCTTTTTCACTTTGGGGCTATTATGATGCTTTTTATTAATGGATAACACACCAGTTCTTGTGTTATTTATTCACAGACTTTGTGTGGACATAGACTTTTATTTCTCTCGCGTCTACACTCAGAAGCGGCATTGCCGGGTTATATGGTAACTCCAAGCTTCACATTTTGGGGAACAACACAACTGGTTTCCAAGATGGCTTTGTACCTGAAGCCCTGTGTAAGGAGGTACCCTCACGCACGTGGCTGGTGGAAGGATGTAGAAGGATGCAGCCCCTTTAGAAAACATTCCGGCAGCTTCTCAAATGGCTCAACCCAGAGTCACCATGTGACTTAGCCATCCCACCGCTAGCTCTGTACCCAGAAGAAATGAGAAAACGTGTCCGCACAAACACTTGTACATAAATGTGTGCGGCGGCATTCCTTATAACAGCCCACAAGCCGAAACAGCCCGCATGTCCCTCAGCTGGTTAAGGGATCAATGCGATGTGATGTATGCACACGACAGACCACCATTTAGCATAAAAGGAAAAAGGCACTGAGATTTTACAGAGATGACCTTGGAGACAGTCTGCTGAGGAGAAGTCAGACGACAAAGGACCACATGCTGTGTGATTGCCCTCATGTGAGGTCTCCAGAATAGGCAAAGGTCTAGAGACAGAAAGCAGCTTGGTGATGGCCCAGGATGAAGGGGTGCTGTCAGTGAGGGATGAGGGCCAAGGAGCACAGAGCTCCCTGCTGAGGTCGTGCAAATGTTCTAAAGCTAATTGCAATGATGGGTGCACAGCTCTGAATGTACTAGAAACCGTCGAACTACACACACTGTAAGTGGGTGGATTGCATTATGTGTGAATAATATCTCAAAAAAGGGATTAAAAGACAGAACCCTGTCACTGATCACCCTCAGCTCTGAGTGCTGTTATCCGGGTGTGGATCCGCGGGTCTGGGAGGCAACCTCCTCTCTGCAAACAGGATTGCTTTCTCTGCCCCTGGCTTTTTGCCACGGTTTGCTTGCCTTGCCAGCCAACTCTAAGAAAAATCCAGTTTCTCCTGCATGTAAAAAAATCAATTTCAGCCAAGACCAAGGAGAGAAAACAGAGCTATTTGTGAGCGAACCCCTCTCAGCAGCCTGACAATCTCGCTCCATCAGGAGGCCTGCCTTCATTGACCCACATGAATGGCCTATGTGGGCACCTGTGGATCACGAAGAAGTTTCCTCACAGCCCCCACGGGAGCTGGTGTGCATGAAGTGGTCTGGAAGGGCCCCAGTGCCTGTTGGAGGAGCCTCACACTGCAGGGTGGGGGCCCTGTGGTCCACTCACTGCAAACCGCCAGGTCTTCACAGACCCGCCATCCTTTGTGGGAAGGAGTGAAATCTGGGCCGGGGGCTGCACGGGGAGAAGCTGATGGCTGAGGGCCCCCCCAGGTCTCTGCTCAGTCCTGCAGCATGGATCACGGAGCCACAGAAACACTCACCCCCAGCCGCTTACTTTGCTGGGGAAGCAGCTGAGGCCCCGAGAGTTGACCCCAGGCCCTGGACACGGTCCCCTCTTAACTCTGTATCCCAAACACCTGGCAGCAGAGGCCAGCTCTGAAATGTCATCGAGGTCACCAGGCATCACTTCTGAACTCTGACCACAACTGTCCTGTGATGTCCTTTGTTTAGCATCCTCAGGGGATGATGCTGTTTGACGAGTATCTCTGCAAGGAAGTCATGAAAACCGAAATAATTCATTGAGAGTGGCCAAGCTAGATCAACAATTTTTTAAGCAGCTTTATTGAGATATTATTCACACACCGTGCAATTCATCCATTGAACGTATAGCATCCAGTGGTCTGGGGTATATTAAATTATTATGTTGTCATTTGTGATAGAGTACGTAGAACATAAAGGTTGCCATTTTGACGATGTTAAGTGTAGAGCGTGGTGTCGCATCAAGAATCACGCTGACGGGGGCTGTGCAGAACACTGCTGTCTGCTTCCCGGATTTTCCATCAAACCCGAGTTCTGTAACCCGTCAGCAGTAATTTCCCATTGCTGGCTCCTTCCGTGCCCTGGCTCCCTCGCTCTTCACCTGCTCCCGCATCTGCGAGCTGGGCACGGGTCCACCCGTCAGCACGTTGTAGACACACGCACGGTCTGTGCCACGAGCTGACACCCCCACAGGGTTTCCGTGGAATGCTACCTCCTCCTCCGGGCTTGGGGAGCAGCTGCATGAATGTGTGGCATCGGTGGTCCGACGGGTTCGTGGGAAGGTGTTGATCGGCCACCTGTCCAGCTTTTGTCTTGGAAGGATGGAGTTCACTGTACGTAAAACCAAAATGCTACCTAGCTCCAGTTGTGATTTCAGATCACATAAAATAATCGCCGTGAGAGTCCTTGGAGTATCACAGTGCTCCACGTAACTAACATCACAGCATTACATAGCATTACATCAAAGCAAACACCCTCCCCTCTGGCTCTGCATGCCTTCACCCCTTCAGGTCTGTGCCCACAGCTCTGTCATCACTGCCAGACAAAACATAGGTGGCAAACTCTAAGCCCAGCAGGTGCCCGCAATGGGTATACAATCCCCCTACCGTAGAATACAGTGTGGCACGTTCTTAAGGAGTTTAACAAACACGGACCATACGATCCAGCCATTCCTCTCCTCAATATTTGCCCGACAGAACTGAAAGCTCGCGTCCACACAAAGACTTGGGACAGATGTTTGTAGCAGTTTTATTTGAAATAGCCGAAAGCCGGAAGCGACTCAGATGCTCGGCCACATGGGAGTGGATCACCACACGATGGAATACTGCTCAGCAGTCAAAAGAGGAATAAGAAGGAATAAACCACTGACACAAAGAATAAAGGGCGTCAATCCCCACAGAGTAATGCTGAGCGAAAGAAGCCAGATAAAGGAGTGTGTGCCATATGGTTTCACGGATACACAACTCTAGAACGGCTAGCCTAGTCTACAGCGACAGGAGGTAGGCCAGTGACCGCCTGGGGTACGTAGTGTATAAAGCACACTGATATCTTAACCACAGCTTACCACCCAGAGAAGGACACACATATGTCAGTGCATGTTGCAGAGACATGACTGTGGATGGGGAGCCGGAGGGGTGGACAAGCACGCACGCCTCGGAGTCCAAACGCCTGGCCTCAAACCCCTCTGTGCCTCTCCTCAGTCGTGTGTGACCTTGAGCAGGCGTCCTGCCTGTCTTAGTGTCCTCATCTGCAAAATGTCATACCTTCTGTGCAGAGTTACTGTCGGCTCAGAATGCGCATCAATCCACATCTATTATTTAAAAATAGTTATACCTGCTTTTCCTGAATTATCCTGGTCATTGTTGGTGGTGGTGTCCTTCCTGCAGCCTTAGGTCCTCTACTTCTTCTCAGGACACGGGCTTGCTCCTCCAGGAGCCCACGCCATGGGGTGCCGGCTGGGTCCCCGCCCCATGCCTCCTGAAATCGGCTGACACAATGGCTGAGAACCGCTGTTCTCCACCACGGCTCCCCGAGGGGTCCCGGAAATGCTCCCCTGACTCGGGTCGGCAGGCAGGTAGGCAACACCTGCTCGTCCATCTGCTTCCATCTGGCTCAGTGCACTCCAACAGGCTCTGTGTGAGGGTGTGAGGGTGGAAATGTGCTGTATTGGTGACACCAGAGGAGTGGCCACTGGCCACATGGGGCTGTCAAACTTGGAGAAATTAAATCTTCCCTTTCGAGACTCTAATGTCAGTGACGGTGGCCCCATGTGGTTAGGGACAAGGGTGTTGGCCCTGCAGGTGTAGGTGCTCACGTGCCCACGGCTCAAACGGCGGGAGCGCCGGGGCGTGCGGGCTCAGGTCCTTGGGTGCAGGGCTTGCCCAGTAGGTGACAGCGGCCGACGGCGTCCGTGAGCGCCTGCTAGGCGGGCAGTTTGCATGACACACTCGGTCCTCCTAACAACGCTCTGGGTGATACCTGCATTGTGCAGGGGAAGAAATCAGACCACCCCCCCCCCCCCCCCCCCCCCCCCCCCCCCCCCCCCCCGCGGGACCGCCCCGCGCGCCCCACCCCCCTGGGGGGGGGGAAACCACCCCCCCCCCCCCCCCCCCCCCCCGCATCACACAGCTTATAACCGTGGACTGGGGAACGTACGTCCAGCCAGACCAGCCTCAGCACTGTGACCACTACTCTCCACCGCTTGTTTGGAGTGAAGCCAGCCAGCCTCACGTCTCCTTTAGCGGCCTCCTGCCCCGTATGCAAAGCTGCCGCTCGCTCTGAGCTGGCTTCCCCCGGGCACGGCCCCGGCTTATCCAGGCATCATCTGGACGCTTCTTCTGCGAGCCTCATTGTCCCCTTGGAAACCATGGCTTCCGCCCAGAGAGTCCCAGCAGAGCTTTGGGAGGACATGCATTTGGCCCCCATCTTGGCCTCAGGGGTGCCCAAGGCCCTCAGAGAGAAACAGGGGAGGCTCTGGCGGCCAGAAGTGTCTGGAAGCATCTTTTCTTCTATTGTTGAGGAAAACAGGAGGGGAGGCCAGCCTGGGCGGTGGGCCCAACCCAGAGGACTTCATGAAAGAACAGATGCCCGATCTGGGACTTCCCAATCGGCCCTCTTTGGCTTGGCACCTGTCCCCTACACGGGGGGCCTGATGCTGTGGCAGTGCCCCGAGCACATGGATCTGACTCAGGCCGGCCAGTGACGGCGGTCTGTGACTCAGCGCATCGCTGCAGGCTCCACTCCCCGTTGGTGGTGACGAGCAGCTGCGGGTCTAGAGCTGGGCCACCCGTCGGCTAGGGACTGTGCTCGGGACAGATCCCGGCTGGTAGAGATGATCTCAGACAGCCTTTGTTTCCCATCTGTTTATGGACACATCTGAGCAGTGGAGGTTTTCCAGACTCAGGAGACCAGGCTGATGTAGCAGAAGCAGCTTCCTCCTACCAAAGGTCTGTGCTCACCTCTCTTCTCGGGACATACCTGTATGGTGCGACCCCCACGCTTCCCTGGGGGTCACAGACGATGCACAACTGAGCTCTGGGCAGTGGAACCTGAGCAGACATGGTATGCCTTGCCTCCCAGACCTGCCCCTAAAATCTCCAGGCGGTGCCTCTGCGTGCATCACCTCCAGGTGAGCAGGGAGAAGTCCAAGAGCCAAGAGCAAGGCTGAGTCACACATGGAAGGAGCCGGGAGTCCTGGATGATCACGTAGATCTACACAGTGCTGGGCCGTGCGTGACCGGTACTTACACTGCACTGAGCCCTGTGGTGTGGGTGGTCTGTCCCTGCAGCCGGCCCCCTGAGGACAGCCATCACGGACACACAACGTCCACAGCAGACCCATGGTCCACGCCCACACCCATGCTGGCAATTTTACTTTGCTTCAACAAACTTCATTTACACATAACCTTAGCAGTGGCCAGAATGTTGAGGAACTATTAAGCATCTTGGCAGTAAAAGACAAAAAGGCGCATTTGGATCCCAGACAAAGGGAAGGAAAGATGTGTGCCCCTTACTTTCCACCCCATCGCCCACTCGGCATCTGGCGAAAGACCAAAGCCGTTTCCGCTGCGTGGTTTTGGAAAAACACTAGGCAAGGACACCACGCCGATGGCTTTGGGTGGCCTTCCCTCCACCACATGTCACAGCTGTACATCCATGTGAACGGCAGAGGAAGGACGCTTCCCCCAAGCAAACGCCCACAAGCCTTCCCGGGGCAGAGGCATGTCTGGGGTCTCGAAGCCGTCACAGGGGAGGTCAAGGCTGGCCTGGGGAAATCTCGCACGTGTAGCCTCAGGAAAACAACACTTAGTCTCAGAGAGCCTGATTTCCAGGAGACTGATGGTGCGGGATTTTCCTAACATGCTGGGGAGTTGGTTGGGGTGGCCACATACCAACTTTGGGAAGTTTTATCTATGGTTTCCAGAGGCAGGAGGGAGAAATGCCCCAGGTCGGGCTGGTCTCACAAAATAAGCTGAATCGACCTTTGTTGGTGTGACTGGATTGGTTTTATCCACTGGGGGAGTTTTCGAAACTGGCTTCTGCTTTTTATTTTAACAAAGTGTAGCTGAGCTCCCCGCCCTTCACAGCCCTGCCCATCCACACAGCCTACCCCAAAACCCTCGCCCCTAGCTCCTGCCGGGGGAGCACTCTGAACTGCAATCGCTCTGCTCTTCCCAAGTAACCTCAGCTTTCTGACAATCTTGACTTGCCTCAGTTGACCTTTTTATTTAGGCGGGCATTCCTTGGCTTCAGAAGTGGGATCCGGAGGAGACAGTCCCCAGAGAACACAAGGGTGCTTGGACTCGAGCGGGGCGCCCACATTCAGCCCCTTGTGCGCGTCGACCTTGGGTTCCCTGACACTCTTCTCGGATTCCGAGGTCCCTTCCTTTGGTGGAGCTCTCCGATTTTATTTGGGATCCATCTAAAGACTCTGTCCTTTCTGACAGGTGACTCGTTTGTTTGCTTAGTGGAAACACGCCGGAATGTTGGTATCATTCCTTTGGGATTCTTGAAAGAAAACAAACAAATACAAATAATGTCAGTGGCCCTCACCACCTCCTCTGGAGGGAGTTCAGTCCCTGGAGCAAAACACTCCCACGGGAGGTGAGCTGGTCCGGGACAGGCCAGACGGGCATTCGGGCACCTGCCACTGTAAGACAGTTTCCATGTGCCGAGGCGCACCTGGCCACAGGTCGGCCCACTGAGGCAGAGGCTGCCCACCAGGACAACCAGAGAATTATCCCGTGAAAGACACACTCAAAGCAAAATGTAGCTCCCAACCCGGAAGGCACACCGCTCAGCCGGGCTTTCACGATTTCCGTGTCTTTTGCTTTCAGGAAAACTTCTGAAATGTGGGACCCCATCATCTGAATAGCCTACGGGAGGCACCCCTTCAGGACCTCCAGTTGGGTTTGTGTTCAAAAATGATGGTCTGTCCTCACGCAAGTTTTTGACGACGTGGACAAACTTACTTGAGAACTTCGTTGGCCGTTATGGGAACTTAGGATCTGGCCGGACCTGCTTTTCCTCTGGACGGGGTTGGCAATAGAACCAAACAATCCGAATGTGAGGTACCTAGAGGCTTCCAAGTGTATCCAGGATTCGACAACACCTCTTTACAAAATGCTCTTTCTAAGTTAACAGAAGCAAATAGACAACCGGAAGGAGATCAAGCATCTGAGGGGTCTACCTCGTCTGCACCACCTCTAACCACATTGCTCCACCTCCTTGACACCCACCTTTGCCCTTTGCTGCAGAAGAAAATTCTGGACTCCCCCGTAGACGTTGAATCCACCTGGGAGGCCTTTAACTCAATGTTCATAAATGGTTTCAACAGAGCTCTGTCTTTGTTAGTCAAGACAACAAGCACACATGGGAAACAAGGGCCGCCCCGACCTTGTCCTTCTGATTTATCAGTCCGTGTGCATCCTGAAAGATGATTCCAAAAGAAGAGCACCTGAGGTCTTACATCTCCAACTCCAACAGATGGCATCGCCCTACTGGATTCCGTCGTTGTTGCAAAAAGCCTGGCCAGTGGAAGAAAGGTAGTGGCAGATTAGAACGGTCCAGAGGGCCACAGCTTTCCAAGAACCAAGGGTCAGACTGGCCCCCAGCCCCAGCGGGGCTCGCAGGAAGCAAAGGGCCCAATCCCCACACCACCATTAAAGCGTCTGGGGGGAGCTCCTCTCCAGATCGGGGACCAATGCCGTTCGCCCCCACCCCTGCCGACGCCTATGCGCAGGTGGACGGTATGTTGTGAGGCCCATACGAACGTGGCCCAGGTGAGAGGCGCTGAGAAGCCACCCGTCAGGGAACGCCGTTATTTGTAAGGCTGGGAACTATTTGTAGCGGGTTGGGAATGATCTCACCGGGACGGACGGTCCGAACCGATCAAGAAAGAAAGAGGGCACAGGACCAGGATGCACACCGGGAAACCGTACGCTCGTGGGCGAGGAGGAAGGGCCGTTGCCCCAGGAAAGGAGAAAGAGGTGTGTGCGGGAGAATCAAGCATTGGCGATCCTGGGCTTGGGAGGGCAAGGGAAAGAGAAACTCGCGGTCACCGGCCTCACCGGCGGAAAGCATAGGGCAGGTGAGGGTAGAGAAGGGTCCGAGGGGAGGAAAGGTATAAATTAATCCCATCGGGGACCGGGCGAATTGTCCTGGTCAGATAACCCTGGGGTGGCTGGAACAGGTTGGTGTCCCCTTCCGTCCTGCACCCCCTCGGCATGCCCGGGCTCCCGGTGAGGCCCCCAGACACCCTGCGTCTCTGCCAGAGCCGCTCCACCAGCCTCCACCCCGCCAGGCCTTCCTGCCTCTGCTGGGGCCGACTCTGATGCATGCCCGCAGAGCTCTCTGCGGGACCCGCTGTGTTCCTCGCCCCACCTTCCCGGCCCACCGTCTCCCTTTGCTCACTGGTGACATAGGAAGACCCACCTTCCCGGCCCACCGTCTCCCTTTGCTCA
>NW_027397090.1:18631491-18634917 GCF_003265705.2 Callorhinus ursinus
CCCGGCCCACCGTCTCCCTTTGCTCACTGATGACATAGGAAGACCCAGGATCCGAGGTGACGGGGATATCCAAGCACCGCCGTCTTGGTTTCACCTGGCGTTACATTCACTAGAAAGGATTCATGCATTACCAGCAGGTGTAGAGGAAAGCATTCAGGGGTGGGAACTGTTTGCACGGCCCATGAGTTTCTGCGTCTCTCAAGGCATTATTCCAGAGTCCTTGTAGGAAAAAGACACTCACCTTCAGCAGGTAGTTTCACAAAATCTCTCAACACGGTCACAGACGCAGTGAGAAACTCCAAACACATGAGAGGGACCTCGCCTCCCTCCTTGCAACAAGCTGAGGAAACAGAGAGTCATTTTCTCGGGCCACCTCTGGCATTCACGGCACCAGCCCTGAAACCAGGAGGGAAAGGCCCACGGAGCTAAGCACATCATTGCCAGAGTCGGCAGTCAGAAGGGCGACACTTCACAAAACTAGGGAGAACCTGCCTCCAATTATTTAAAACAGTGTTTAAAAGAAAGGGGGTGTTTTCTACAACCCTCCTCTACGTGTCGACTTTGTCCCACACGCAGGGAGCACATTTTATAGATGTGGAGGGAGGACTTTCTCAAGGTCAAGGCAGGCCCCCTCAGAGCAGAACAATCACCCTGTGCTCACCGTGGTGGACTGTGGACACGTCCCCCTCCGCAGCCAGCCCGGGACAGCGCCCCCTCTGCTCTTGCAGCCCAGGACCTGACCTGCAGGCAGGAAGGACCCCCCGCCCCGCCGCCAGGGGCAGGGGCCGCGCACGGCGGCCGGCCCCTCTGTTGCACGGCTCTCCCGACGCGCGCGGGACGCACAGCCCACCTGATGAGCCACACTTTAGGACAGGACACCCCGTGTTTACTTAGGAAGGGACTTGTGAGAATGCCTTTGGAAAGTTTCCCGCCTCTGTCTCCCCTTCTTGGTCCATTTCTGACGGTGCCCAGGACAGCTCTCATTCCACGGGTCCCTGCGGCGTTTCAGTCTTTCTTCTCCGAGCGTCCGACTTCTCTCTGCCATTAGCCTCTCTCCTTCATCTCCCTCCTTCCCTCAGACCCATCCAGCAAGCTTTGGGGGCTTGGGGGTTGTGTGTGCGTGTGTGTGTGTGTGTGATTGTAATATAGTTCTGTAATTCTCATGATTCATTTTTATATTCTTTATTTCATCACGGGCCCTTTTTTGGACCTACTTCTAGGGAGTTCCCAGGTGCTGGCCGCTCGAAGGTCCTCCGCAGATGATTCCAGCGTCCGTGTCATCCCGGTGCCCGTGTCTGCCAACAGTCGCTTCTCATTCAAGTTGTGGCTTCCCTTGCTCGTGGGGCGATGAGTGATTTTCCACTGTATCTCAGACATTTGGGGTCTCAAGAGGCGCTGGATCTTCTCTAGTCTTCTCTCCTTAGAAGGCAGCTCCTATTGGGGTGCAGTATTTACGGCAACCCCCTGGACCTTCTGGCATGCGGTTAGGGAGGGATTTGGCTCCCTCCCCGCCCCGCTGACGCCCTTCCTGAGAAAGTGGGGAGCAAGTAGGGTGCATGGGAGGGGCGGGAATGGGGTGCCATCCAGACCCACCTCCCCCCTGCTTGTTCTGGCTCATCCAGGTGGGAAGAGAGGGTCACCCCTGCTAGGAGACCGCCTGGTTTGGAAGACAGCCCTGTGAGCGACACCTATAAAGGGGGTAATTGTATTTAAGCCCTAGTTCTGTTATGAGGATTATATAAGCTTTTAGAAATGCAGGATTTCAGGCCATGCCCTAGACCCAGGGATTGAGACTCTGCATTTATCAAGACACTCAGAGGTTTCAGGTGCATGTTGTATTAGAAGGCCCTGATCCACAGTATTTACAAGCACAAGGGAAAAGCAGTGAGCTAGGTTACACACACACACTGCTGTTCCTTTTCTCCAGACAGCGCCTGCTCAGACGGCCCTGGCCTGGGAGGCGCCTGCACGCAGCTAGCCTGTCTGGTGCAGGGGGAAGGCTGGTGTCCACCGCAGATGCCATCACGGTCCTGCGAAGGCTGATGGGCCTCTGCCCCTCACGCATTATTTCAAATGCTGACAGCTTTATTCAATGTGAAATTCTGTCAAGAACGTTTCTTTGAGAATAGTTTTAATTTCTTTTTTTAACCTCACATCCAAGAACAAATGGAAAAGTACTTGCACATCATGAGTCAGAATTTGCCAGAGCCCAGAACACGGATGAACAGATGCCTCACCATGAGGTGTCCCGTGGCGGACCGAGCACACACGGTTAGAACAGAGTTCCGCCTGCCCCGCCCCAACCCCTCCATCACCCTCGGAGGCAAGAACTATGTCAAGCAGCATCCTTCCCATCTTTGTGACACAAAGAAATCTGCTTCACATTAAACTCTTTCTGAAACGTGTTTTGAATTATCATAAAAAAGCTTTGTGACGTGTGCAAAGATTGCACAGAACGCAAACAGCTCTGCCCGTGTGTATTCAATTCCCGTCTGCTCTTGTGCTTTGAAAACATGATGCAGGTGTCTGGGATCAGGACGGGAATGCAGGTCAGGGAAGCTCACACTTGGTTACCCTCCAGTACCAGCGATCATCACCCTCTCTTTGCTGCTCGGATGTTTGAAACCGTGCGGGATAAAATTCAGAGTTCAGGGAGCAAGAGAGAGAAGCCGTGCTCTGGTTTCTGGGCGGCGAGGCCTTTGAACCCAGCCAGCAGACCTGTTAGTACTGCTTTGCCACCCCTGCACTGGCCCATGGCAGGGGAACTTTTGGAAAGAAGACTGGAACAGCAGAACTCAGGATGAAAGCAACGTCTTAGCGCAGGTTGGGGTGAGCGGGTGTGTGTCTGCAGCTTTCCCCTGGAAGTAACGGGAGAGCCACTCCAAGGAGCGGCAGGAGGCCACTTGCTGCGTGTCCTGTCGGTGTCCCTCCAACAGCCCCGCCCTGTCTGCCGGCAGTGTCTGCGAGCCTCCGGAAAGAGCACTGCGGGGGCCTCCCCGAGCAAACCCTCGCCAGGCTCGCAGATGCTCCTGAGCGCCTACAGCCTGGACTTGTCCACTTCTCGGACCAGACTCTCATCATCATCAAAGTGCAGCCATTTAGAATAGTTTCCTTCCGCCCCGTCCTTGGTGGCGTCCCGCACGAAACCACCCTCTGTGTGAACGCTTCTCACACACAGGTCAGCTTCCAGCCGAGGCAGAGTCTGGTTTCCCATGGCATCCGGTTTGTTTTTGCAAGAAGCGAGGACACATCTACTCTGGGTCTCAGGGAGTCGGCCCCGACACCCACCTCTGCCACCTGCTCTCTCTCGGGATACAAATGCTCTGTCTGGCTTCTCAGGTCCGATTCTCCACGGTGCAACATCCTCTACGTGGCTAGTAGGTCCTCCTAGGACCGACCGGTCTACTCTTTCAAAAACAGTAGAAA